>NC_072732.1:98114320-98227890 GCF_026930045.1 Uloborus diversus
GAGGGTCTCTTAATGCTCAGGAATTGTCATTGATGATTTTTCGCTTCCACATGTTTATCAATAACTTTTTTCTATTTCTTGAAACCAAAAATTGAGATGACATTCAGAATCTGGACAATTTTTTCAATTTCTTGGGGCCAAAAAATATTTTTTTATAATGTCGTTTACGTTAGTAAAAATTTTAATTGTTTAAAAAATATCCTTAAAATAGCTAAATTAAAAAATATTTTTTATACATATTCTTCACCAAGAGCTTTTTCCAACAAAAGTTGTTTGAAGCAAATCTGCCTTTAAGTTCAGAATATATGTATTGGCCTTAAGTTTCCCAGTAGGCGATAATATTAATGGTTTTAGAACTGTTCAAAATTAAACGAAAATTGTTAAAATCAAAAAGCAAAATAAAGAAATAAAGTGTACTTCCCGAGATCTTTCGAACAAAAAAAAAAAGTTTGTATGAATCCGACGATTCACTAAACAGTTATTGGGGAGGGAGGGGGGTGATGGACAGACAGACCTTTCGATATTTATTTAATTATTTTGTGTATATTTTAGTTTTCTTTTGTTTTTAGCTAGATTTTTAAGATGTTCCTGTCCCCACCATATAGTCCATTAAAAATTTTTAGGTTCAGAAATTTTCTCTTTAGAATCTTGACCTGTAGGGTCATCAAAAATGTAGCCATTTTGATTCACTTGCTCACTATGCATTTCGCGTAAGTCATAGAATCCGCTCTGTCTATTTTCATAAGTTTTTGTGAAAATATTTCAGCCTTTTTTGTGTAATATTCTGGTTGCTGAAAAGTGTATCAGAATAAAGTAATCCTCTATAATGCTCATTTTCAACACTTTCTCATCTTATTTATGTACCTTTTAGTGTTCTAATTATCAAATAAAAGCAATATATAAACTTTATTACTTTTATAAAACAGGTTATTGATTTTTCAGTTGTTTATTGCTACATTTGCAAAATATAGTGAACTTCACAACCAGCAGCTCTACAAAATTAGCCTTTAGAAACACTAACCTTACATCTGCACACACTGCTGCATTTTTGTTGGCAGAAAGTTGAAGAATTTTTTAGCTTACAGTGCCCGGTTGATATTTTTCCGTCCGACATCACAGATATTTCTCCAGTTGTGCAATCCACTATAATATTTAAAATCTGTTCGCGTCCGTCTGTCTGTCTGTCTGTCTGAAGATCGATCTTCTCGAGAACCGCTGCGAATCGAGAGTCAAACGAGATACCGATCAATTCGAAATTTTCCAAAGAAAAAACACTAGGACCAATCTCGTAATTGTGCGACTTTAATTAGCGGAGACATTAATTAAAACGTTAATTAACATAACGTTATTCAGGATTTTTTATTTCTTTCCTGTTGCCATTTTGCATATGGGTGAAGAAGTAAAATTCTAATAATTGTTTTAAAAGAGATTTTTTTTTGACTGCTGTCCAAATCTTAACAACGTTTCCATCTAGAATTTCATTTTAAATTAGTTTAAAATAGGTTACTCTATTCGGACATAGCTTTTATTTTATCGTCTGTCCTTTTTTATTTTTTACATTCAACGTTCTTAACTCTTTTCAGCATTTTGAAAGTTGTTTCTTTAGCTATGTTTATTGATTGTAGTGTAAGTTTATCATTCACCGGCCTCATATTTTGGTACATTTAAGCTGTGCGACTAATTATGTTTATTTTGTTGGACTTTTTTCCCGTAACATGGGTGAGTTTTCGCATTGTAATAACTTTCTTTTTCCTTCCTGTTTCTATTTTTGAAATACAGTTTGTATCGTTAAAAGAACATGTTAAATTAAGATTGTTTGGACTTCTTTAAGTGAAACAGAGTTTGAACAAAAAAGATTGTTTTTAAGGATTTTAAACTTAAGCTAAATTGGAATCTAATGACTTGGTATTAATCTATTGCTTACTGGTATTTATTTAGTCTTGGTGCTTTAGTTTCACGTAATCAACCAAAAAGTCTGTGTCATTTTATGTAAAAAGCTGATTGCAATTGTACATAAATATTTCAGATATAGTTAAATAGATGTAATTCATTTTTTAACGTGAGAACAAATTATAGTTGATAATGCATATATTTTCATCTTTTGTGCTAATTGAAAATATTCATAATTTGTATCATTGATAACTATGATTAACGTTAAAGAGATTTTTGCCAAAAATATGCTCTACTGGTGTTTTGCAAACCTTGCATTACGCGTATTTATTTAACTCCTTAGCACTTTAGAAACTGATGTCAGAGTAATTCAAAAACATCAATTGGACATCTCTTTCATTTTTTAAGTAGCCCGTGCAACGCCGGGCACGCAGCTAGTAGTAGTAATATTTTGCTGGTTTAGTAAGTGCACCTTAATCAAGTATGACGTTCTTTGGAAAAGTCATGACCAAAACTTTTTTCGATGCATTCTCCCATTTCTTTCGCCATTTCCATGCCTATGTGCCCTTGTGATAGCTATTCCTTTCTATTATGTTAGAAATAACAATTTTTGAAATACTCTGTGCAGTGTGCATCAAAGCATGGTAGATCGACTTTGGATATTAAATCAAACACTTTTTCGGTTCTTGTAAATTTCTTTCCTCTAAACTGTTGGTGACGTTCTGTTCCATAACTCATAGAATTGAAGGAGCAAATCTTCACACTGTCCTCAAAATTGTTCAATGAAAAAAGTTGTTCGGCTGCAGTTTCAGCGATCGCATCTTGACTTAACTATTCATTTATAAAATCTGCAATTTTTCTGATATTTTTATCAAAATGCAGGCTACAATTGCATTTATTGCCTGTAGGATCATGAAGCCGTACAGTTTCCCGGTGATCCATTAAATGTTAATTAATCAGTTTAAGAAACACATTGCATATCATTAAAGCTGCATGATAGCTGCCACTGGGTAACATAACTATCACTGTTAAAAAAAATTCTGAAAATAACGGATAAAGTACCGGCAGCAAAGTTGCCATAAATATTACGTTTCCGTTAAATTATTTTCCGTGACTTAACAGAAATTCTATTTCTCATTTCTCCGTTTAGTTCTGTTCTTCCGTTTATAAATTTCCCGTGATTTATCGAAAATTCCATTTCTCTTCTTTCCGTTGATCTATTTTTTCGTTTTTAAATTTTCCGTTCATCTATTTTTCCATTTTAAAATTTTCTGTGTCTTTACAGAACTTTCGGGTCTTGATTTTTCGATGCGTTATTCTTTCTTTTCTCATTTTCACATATTTTACTGAAATTTCATTCTTGTTTTTCTATCCTATCTTTAAAATGATATACAATCGAAAAATAGATAACCATTCAAAAACTATTATTTTTTTAATTTGTATTTATTACTCAAATATATTTTAAGTGAAAATTTTGTTTGGTAACTTACCTACCATACAGCTCTTCTTCAAGCATCTATTACGAAAATTTCAACTTCAGATGAATAAAAATAATCGAAAAGTACCAACAAGGAAATTAGTGGATTTGAATATAACACCAATTTTCGATGCTGATACTGTTCGATATTTCTTTCCACATCCCCTCGTACATAGTCTGGCGTGGCATTGAAAAGCATATATATGAAAAATAGAATATTTTTATTTGCTGAATAATGAGTCAAATAAAATACCATTAAAAACCGGTTGACTTGATCATGGAATAATATACCTGATGGAGAGTACCGCATACCAATTTACTGTGTTTAAAAACAGAATCATTGACATACACGTGAAGAATTTTTGGCTCAGATGATGTATACCCCCCCCCCCCCGGTGATTTCCGCATTTTTCACTCATTGGAATAGCAACATAAATTTTCAGTGCATAATCATGAGGTTAAACATATCAATGAGTTTGTTTTACCCGAAATGTTTTTACAAGAAACTTGCAATAATCTCAAATAAGTTGTTGGATGAGATCCTAATAAAATAAATTAAGTAATTTATATTTATTGTTATGAATGAAATCCCGAAAGGAGTAATGAATGGTACTAGATTTCTAAGTAGTCAAGAAAACTTATTCTTGTCAAAATTTTAATTATATTTTCAAAGATTAACAATTTGCTATGCCTTTTCGCAAAACATATAACAGCAAGAAATACTTTCATTCAGAGATTTAAAATATTTACTTTCAATCTGTCAAAAAAAAAAAAAAAAAAAAAACTGAATGATTTTTTCTGCTTTGCTCGCACACCACGATAATCTCCGGTCGATACGAAATGTTGGCATTTAATGTTTTAATGACTTTCAAAAGAATACAATGCGTTAGAGCAAAAACAACAACTTTATAATAGTTCTATAAATTCTGAATCAGTTACTATCGGAATTCTATCAAACGCATATTAAGAAGAAAAACACATTTGTATATTAACATGCACAACGATATTCAACAATACTTACATGTGTCCAGCGGTGCTAAATTTAAGTATCTCCATCGCATCTGGATACAAGTAATCCAATAGCCTTTATTTTAAATGGATAACACGAGATCTAAAACTATTCTCACCGCTAGAACACACAATATGGTATGACTAACGAATAGAATTGTTCGAAGTATTGAGCAAAATAATACACCGCAATAATATTCTAATACTGACTCAGTAAAACCCACATCAAATCACCAGGGAGATCAAAACACATCTGCCTGTCTGAAAATGGCGCTAACATTTTTCCAAACCTACAAAGCCCAAAGGAGTAAAAACAATTTCGACATAGGAGTATATTACTCTCCAGACATGAAATAGCAAAGTATCTATTTTGTCTACGACATCTGAGCTTTTATTCTAAATAAGCTTTTAATAAACAAAATGTAACGGTACGATTTAATAAGCACGATCAAAAAGGGATGTTTATCATAACTTGAAGAGATAGGTTATAGGTTATCAGAATAATAACAAAGTACAGCACAGCGGCAACCCTAGAAATGGAAAAATTCCGTTTTCGTTATTTAATTTCGCCATATTTCTGTTGTTGTAAGGAAAAAATACGTTTTGAAGCCATTACGGAAATATTCTGTTAAAATCAGTCAAAAAACTACCTGAACTTTCAGGTTTTTTTTTAACAGTGTACTTTTTATAGTCTGTTCTATAACTCCTCTGGTGGCGTTTTTTGTGGCCGTTGAATCGTTTATTCCAACTTCATGTTTGGCGTAGGGGAGATTGTTGTACCTTGGAACACTGATAATTTCTAAGAATATATTTTTTGCAGTCTTGTTTTTGTAATCTCTAATAGCACCACTAAATAATGTTCACCACTAAATGGTGAATGGAGGAAAAAAAAAAAAAAAAACGTCACGATTCCAAAGTAAAATTGTTTTTTATTTTTATTTCGTTTTCTGTCTTTGTATTTATGAAACTTATCAATTGAATTCTATTTTGTTATAAGAGAAAAGCTCTTTAAATATTTTGGTTAGGAGAAAATAATGATAGTGCGTCTGATTGGCCACCACTTTGGTTTTTCTTAAATCACGCGGTGATTGTACTTTGGAACAGCCAAACATATTGTACCATAGAACACGTTCCAAGGTACAACATATGAATGGTTCTTAATAATTAAGATGCGGTTAGGAGCGTGAAACAATGTTCTAATCTTATGCAGTCTTTTAAGTGCATTTAATGTTAAATAATAATTCATAATTCATTATTCATTATTCATAATTTAATTCACTACCATGAAAAAACTATTTTTTTGTTTTCTGGTGCAAAATTGGGACAAGTATATGGATGTTTCCTGAATCATGAAGACTTTCCCATAGTACAACATGATGTGTCCCAAGGTACAATAGGATGTTGTACATAGGGATAGCTTGGAACTTTTAATTTAAATGGCTGGTAATATTTTGTTTTCAAACTAAACGAATTTTAAAAAATATATTGCATAGAAATATGTTGGTGTATCTTAATGCGACTTTTATATTTTATGTTTGATCTAAATAATTGACGTTAAAAATTAAAACATGAAAAGTGTCCTAAAGTACAACACTCTCCCCTAACATTATTGAATTTTCCTCCATCATATTGAACAACAAATTACCTGAATGAATATTTCGAGCAGGTAGGAACTCTCATTTTCTAGCCTCTTTATCTTCACTATGTACCGTGATGTACATTGTAGATAATGGATGCAATCAAATTCACGAAAGACAGAAATTAGTGCCTGGGCAGTACGAATGTGTCATTTCCAATTTCCGTTGCGCTCAGCAAGCATCAAATGATAATTTACTGGATTTTCTCCCATACTTTTGAATTTAAGAACGTATATAGTCTGGACATGCACCTAAATTTGAGGCAAAAACATTCGCTATTCTGTCAAAAAACCATCAAGACGCAAAAAAACCTACGCCCACAGATTATAATTCTAAAGAGAAAATCACTGATCCTAAAATTTTTTACGGGCCTTACATTGTGGCGACTGCTATAAGATGCATTAAATCACCTGTCATGCTTTTTTCTTTTACGGTAAAGTACTCTAAAAAGGATTTAAGCTAGTTGATAGTGTTATATTATCTCAATAAATTCCCCATTCGACTCGCACAAGTTCCGAAACGGAAGTTCAGTGTCTCTGTAAATACCGTTTCTTTACCAAAGCAGCGTTATCGCAGAAAGCCAACTATACGGTTTCTACCTAACCGTTTCTTGATTTCTTTGATAAGTGGCCCTTTTGAATGTTCACTTTTTTTTTTTTTCGTGGAATGGAACTTTAGGTATTATTACAATAGAATAGTCTGAATGCATTCTGGAATGGTTTGTTCGAAATGAAAAGGAAAAATATTTCAAATAATATTGACTGGCTTCAAAGAATAATTTTAAAAAATATTACATTAAAAAAAAAAAAAAAAAAAAAAAAAAAAAAAAAACTTTGCACACCACATTCAAACAAAATTTTGTCTCAATGATTAGAGAGACAAGTATTTTTCTTATCTCAGATGTCATTAACATTAGGGTTTAGGGATCAAAGTTTAATTTAGATTCAAAGTTCAGTATCAAATCTACTGCGGTAGTTATTTTTTGTCAACATCACAGAAGTTGACAACCTCGTTTCTCACAAACACGCGTAGTAGCTGCAAATGATAAACGTAACAACAGTTTTTTCATAACAATTTTGGAGTACTGATCTTTTTAAATGCACCAGAATTCTGATTATGGTGTGGTTTATTAAACATTGTTGAAAGGATGAATCATGCGGTATTTCAACGAAAGTTTCACATTTTTGTACTAACATTGTCAAAGATTAATGACTGACAAAGATGGGGTTTTAATCTACAATTCATTTTTATGTTTGCTCTTCAATTCAATCAAAAAACGCTGAAGAAAAGCTTCACGCAAATCTTTCAAGAGCTCAATAATTTCTTGATCAGTTGTTTCCCGTATATCAACCCTTTCCTCTTCTAAAAAGTTTTAAATTGTTGAAAAACAATCAAAATCATTGAGACGTGTTCAAATCCCCAAAATTCTCTTTTTTTTCACTTGAAAATAAAGATTTTTTTCGTCAGCAGAAAATACATTTAGTTGTTCGTTCTGAGGATAAGAATTTAGTTCATTAA
Organism: Uloborus diversus; assembly: GCF_026930045.1. NCBI lineage: Eukaryota > Metazoa > Arthropoda > Arachnida > Araneae > Uloboridae > Uloborus > Uloborus diversus. The sequence continues at coordinate 98,121,851 of NC_072732.1, forward strand.
TTTTTATGAAAATGTCACTTTAATAGGCAATTTCAAAGAAATTTTTCATTCAAAAGCTTGATTTTTCAATCTGAAGTATTGCTTGTTAAATTGACTCATTGACTTCTGAATGTAAAAGAAGAGAGATATATACACTTTCCGTGTCAAATAGTTTTTTTTAACTGCCGAGATTTCGTTATTGATTTTGACGATCTCATCAAGAGTTCTTATGCGTGCCTATCTTGAATCATGCGAGAAATTACGGCAGTACTTTTATTCGGCTGTGCAACGCAATTGTTCATGACAATCATGGTGACAATCATGGTCTTTACTGCATTAATGCAGCTGTCCCATGAAATTTTATTCTCTTTAAGAATAGGAATGAAAAGATCTAACATTTTCTGTCCAGTAGCATCATATATGTTGGAAGTGATTTTCGTAAGAGAAGATTTTTCAGGGAAGTGTTTTCATGCTGAATATTAAGAAAATTAATATTGCATGTCCCGATACACTGCAGAAGCGTCCATTTATATAGTGAAAATCTGCATGATTTTAGATGTGAAAAAAGGTTAGCTTTTTATATTGGATGCCTCTAATCGGAAACCCATATCTACATTCGTAAATGAAAGTCAGGGTTGGTTATAATTCCTTTCTCCTCCCCCCTAAATTTTGCAGACGCTTTTTTATCGATTTTTTAGATGACTAATATGATCGTTATAAAAATAACAAAAATGCAAGTTTCATGGAACCTTTAAATGATCTCCATGGATCCCTTGGGTTACGTTAAGCGGAACACCGTTCAAGAAATGCTGTTCTGCAATAATACAGTTAAGTTGCTGGTGTATTCGTCACCTCCTGGCCAGATAAAAAGGTCTAAAAAGCAACGAAATTTTACTACATGCAATTTGGGTCCATAGTTACGGGGTACCTTGGGTCAGGTCTTAATGCACCTTGAAGCATTTTACCAAAAATGAATGTTTGTTTCTTTTCGGTTCCGTTTTTTTCTCCACCCAAAATTGATCTTTTTATGCAAAGGAATTGCCTTCTCGTTTGGTACACCAATGGAAAGCCTGTAAAAACTACCCTGGAGGAAGTTTGGTCTTTGGGTTAACTAGAATTGGTATTATAAGCATTTTTAAGTGATAGAATTTTATTATTAATTAAAGCTTAGCTTAAAAAAGTATATTATCTACGCGAAACATTGTTCAAGAGAAAAATAACTAATTCAAAAAATTAATTATTTTGATACATTTACCCAGTTTAAGTCTTTTCTCCCCCCCCCCTACCGAGTTTCAGTAGAATTGTTTTTTAAATTATCTCTAAATGAATATCTTAGATGAAGTTTTTTACAAGTCTTTGTTAACGCAATGGTTTTTGTAAATTTTAATTGAATAAACAAACCAAGTACTTTCTTTAAAAATTCATGCTTCTTGAAACTATACTGTATTTAGCCCAATGGAAGTAAAATCTCGACTTGAAATGAAAGTAAGATTACGATAGAGTAATGGGACTTGAGGACGTCAGAGCTGGAGGCATCTGACGTCAATTTGGGGATATTTTTTTATTTTTGAAGCCGTATATGATATGCCAATGTGTTTACGTGATTACATTCATAAACATCGTTTAAGTTTAAATTATTATCTAAAGGATACTTCAAGTTCGTAATAAGTAGCATAATTTAAATTACTAAATGGAGCAAAGAACTCACTTTTAATAGCTAGTTCTCTGTCCTATTAGTCGTAATTTATTAATTAAAGTTCAATTCGTGGTTGTTGCCAGAATTACCAACTTCGATGGCTCTAAGGCAAAAAAGCACTTAACACCTTTTGCACAAAATACCTTTATTAGCGACACTCTGGCGCTGTAAAAGCAAACACATACTACCAGTGATGTTCCGGATATCCGTATCCGTATCCACGGATATCCGAGGGAAAAATATTTAAATATATAATAAAATATTTAAATAAAAGACTCTTAAATTCCGTTTAAATTAGGTTTTATTCCCTATTTAAATTATAAGGTATCATTTAGTATAAAGTATTATTTCAGAAACCAATTTGTACCCCCCGTCGCAAAAAGGAAGGGGTAATAATAAGTTTTAAAAGTGTGTATCTGTGTGTCTATTAGTGGCATCGTAGCTCCTAAACAGATGAACAGATTTTGATCGTTCTTTTTTCGTTCAAAAGGTGACTTAATCGAAAATGTTCTTAGCGTAGGCGTATCGTTTTTGTAGAACTTTAATGATCAGAGACATGAATTAAAACCGACTTAACGTTTTTCAAAATTATGGTAGCAAAAACTTATTCGTACACTAAAAATATTGGCCCTAATTGAAAGAACGAAAGTTTCTGCGTTTGATATTTGTTTGAAACTTCCAAGATAAATACATTAGGAGCTATAATCTTGTTAAGTAAATTTTAAATTCAATTCTGAGCCTTTATACGCGTGATTGGTAGCGATTTCATAGTCGGAAGATAAGGTGAAAAAGTTCAATAATTGGCAATTTCTATCTGCTGTTAGTTCATATTTGTTAACAATTTGTATTCTGATCCACGAAATTCATCTTAATATGAGGTTGGCCCTCTGTGACGCGTTTTTTTTTTTTTTTTTTTTTCAATTTTTAATTTAATATTAGTTTTTGTTATTGATTTGGGGTTTCTGTTATTATTCACTTTCGTTTATCTCGGCATCGTTCAAAAAAAAAAAAAAAAAAAAAAGTGAGACTAAATTTTCAATTTATTGTATGTGAAGGTGTTCCCGGCTTTGCTATTTCGTCGATCGTAGTAAATTGGGTGGGATGGGTGAGCGCTGCGCTTATGCTGAAATAAAACGTGAAAAATGATTTCTATCCTGTCCAGTAGCAGCTTTACACTTTTGCTTCTGTATCTACCGAGCAGGCTAGAAATAATTTTTCATTCTATTTAAGCATTAATGCAGCGCTACCCATTCCTTCCAACTCTCCCTCAATTTTAACGGAGATTTCTTCTAAGAGTAAATCATAGTCTTGATTATATTTTCGCCGTAGATGACGTTTTTTGAAGAAATTGTGCCATTATTCTGACAGGAATATCTTCCGTAACAAATTTTACGCTTGGATAGTTGAATTCACTGTTAAAACCAGGAGTGCCACAGGGGTAAAAAATTTCACCCTAGGGTGAAAAAACAGTGCCGCGGGGTGAAACGGAGGCTAGGAAGTGTCGTCAAGGTGCTTTTGGTTCCTCAGTGGGTGAACGACGTCAACAAAAGTGATTCAATAGGAGAGCGACTCATTGCGCATGCGCTCTGACTAATCGTCCAACGAAAACTTCAGTTTGAATGGCGAACGAAGGAAGTTGCAACGAAATTTGCTTTCACATTGGATGAAGTACAAAACTGAAAATTTCGTGGATTAATCTTCGAAATATCGCGTAAGTAAAGGCATTTGATCATATTGTAGCACTTAGAGCTTTCGAACATATTTAAAGTATGTTGACAACTGCTTATTGTTCCGTTTACCTTATTAAATATTTAATATCTTGCGATTTATATCCTGCAAAACTGTTACCTAAAACTATCTATTAGTACTATCTTGAACAACAACAACATTAAAAATAAAAACGTTTAAATCAGCTGATAATTGAATTGCTATTTCCGGAATAAAAATGCATCGACGTGAGCAGCCAATATACCAATATCTATTTCTTCTCAAATGAAATAACTACATAGTGGAAACGAACAAAGCAGCAAAGGCTGGAGGAAAAAAAACCGCCTGAAAAGAAATCTTTCTCACTCAGCGTTTGGCTCATGAGTTTCACATCGTGTTTTGGTTAACGTATCTTTCTTAGGCGTTATTGCATGAAGCGAATGTAGTTATCTGCTCGTTTTTATTTTTAATCTGACGGAAAACTTGACATTGGAAAGAATGGCTTTTAAATCAGTATTTATCTTGTACGCATGGGGGGGGGGGAATCTCTCTAGAATGCAATAAAGGTGCCATTTTTCTCACCTAGAGTACCATCTTTCACCTACGGTGCACGTTGGGGGAAGGGAGCCAGTTTTTCACCCTTGCTAAGGGTGCAATTTCGGCTCTCTATCGGGTGTCGCTGGTGAACAAGCGTTTCACCACTGAAAGGTTCCAAACGCAACCTGTAGTTTTAACAGTGTTGGGTACAAAAAAATTGAGGTCCGTATCCGTATCCGCAAATCTTGAGACTAATGATCCAAATCCGGATCCTTATCCGCGGATCTACTTTTTTAACGATCCGGCACATCACTACATACTACACACTCAAAAAAAAAAAAAAAAACTTACACTGACTGAATTAGCTTTCAATTATAAACTTGGGCCGCGTAGCGTCGGTTACAGCATTATATGATAATTTGCATAAACAGCGGTATTTTTTTCAATAATCAATCTAGTTTCAATCTAATGTTTCGTATCTTAAATTTCCCAGCATGTAAGAGTTCCACGAAAAGTTAATAAGAGTATACGCAATTTTTATTAACTGTAACCAGCAGTTATTTGCACCAGAGTCGAATTTAGCTCTATGCTGCCCATAGGCAGATTTGAAATCTGCCGCCCCCTCCCTCTTAAAAAAAAAAAGCAAAATTTCCTTTACTCGAAAAAAAAAAAAATTGCTGACTATTCGGAAAATTTGGACATTATATTGCAACATAGAGATTAATTTTTTTCTTTTTAATTTTTAAAATTGTTTTTAAATGATCTTTAATATTCTTTCGCATTGGATGTTATGTATGTATGAAATGCGTGTAAAATTTTATCGTACGGCAAAATGAGAATTTTTCTCCTGCAAACAATTTTAGTTCGACGCCCCTCTGTTTATATTATTTAATTTTGTACATCGGAGTTCATGGCTCAAGCACTGCTCTTGGGCAGGTCATTAAACGATTCACATGAGACCAATTTAATAAATATTTACAATATGTATACTTATATACATACATCAATAAATAGATCATGATTATTATTTTTTCATAACCCTATAGTTTCAAATAACATGCTCACTTTCATTCTTTGAAGTTAAAAAAAATCCTTATAAAAAGCAACGTTAATAAATTATTGTAAAATGATATAAACATTAGTTCAACCTATTAGGAAAAAATTTTATGATAGAAAATGGGGATATAAACATTTGTCTGAAAGCTTAGTTTTTAATATCTATAAAGCTGAATCTTTGATGAGCACTGAACTTTAATGTCTTGTGCGTTAACTATTTTATCAGATGTCATCTTTATTTAGAACAGCATTCCCGTCTTCCATCTACTAATCAACCATTTGTATAATTTCCTCTGTTATTACGTCCACTTGTTTGTGTTTTTTAATACTCCTCAATGTTTGGTGGTATTTCATTAGTAAATTGTAACTGGATTACATTGTTAAGAGTCCAGAGTTTCCGCTTTTGTAAACTTCATTTTAAAAAATTGTATCAGGTTCAAAAAAATTTTGAAGACTCGTTTCTGTTCTGCGGTTTTTAACACAGCATGTTTCCCTTATTTAAAATCTTTCAGCCTTTTTCGCACAAGTCACTCATTTTCATTTACCTCCGAGACTTAATATTAACAGAAAACAATTTTTAAACATTAATAATGTAAAGAAAAAAAATAAACGTCAATCATTCAATAAACCAGTAGGTACTGAATAAACTTTAGTATAGCACTCAAAATCTTAGTCAAATTCTAATCTTGTTGCGACTTCTGCGCAACGACATTTCTTCAATCGACACCCGCTTTTCATCTTCACGCTTATTGTTTTATGCTGATCCATGCTTGAAAAATAATTGATTTTCATGAGATGTGTGAAAGTAATTATTATTAAATTGCAAAAAAAGTTTATCTCTACGGAAAAGGATAGACTAATATTTCACTTCCACGAATAAAAAAATACTAAAAAAATGTATGGTTAAAGCTACATTTTCCGCCTCTAAAAAAATTGCCGCCCTAGGCTGCTGCCTACTCTGCCTATTGGTAAATAGGACCCTGATTTGCACGCTTTTAAGCATTTTTACAAAACATACATAAAAAAACATGCAATATTTGTCTGAAATCGGTCCTCATAAATCTGACTTCAATCTATTATTGAGCAATCATGAATTGCTTTCTAAGCTCACTTAACCGAGGTTGACGCTGCTCTGATTTTTCAGATTATTATAACGACGAGAGTAAGTTTCGCTCAATTTGTACATGTTTATTTACGCAATAAGTTTTCGTCGCCATGGTGGCATATCCTTTGCGTTCATTCAAGTCAATGATTAACTTAAGCAGGTTTTACTTTAAAAAAAGCCCTCCCCCCCGTTTTATGGTGTAAAGTTATGTTTTTTTAATAAAAGCATCAACATAGATGAACTTAAAAAGCAAAACTTCATCTGAATACAAAATTTTAACATGACTAAACCCTATCATTCAAAATTGATAAGAAATAAAAAATACTACAAAGGTATGCACTAAATTTAATCTTTATGATGAGTATACGGGTGCTAATTATGCCACAATTACCGGATCTTGATTAGCGAATCCTAATGACTTTTTTTTTTTAATGAATATGCCTTGTATTACCTGATCTAGAAAATCACGAGTTATAGTATAACTGGTGCAAATTGCTTCTCCATTTCCATTCCAGTCCATTTGCAGAAACAATAAACTTAACGAGTAGGGTCCTTCCTATCGCAATCCGTGATTGCGAAAAACTTAATTTGAACTCAAGACGTCAAAATTCAAATGTATTTTATATACATATTTTTTTTTTAAATCATTTGTATGTAAATATTAGTTCTAAAAGGGATGCTCTGAAGAAATAATTGTACACAGGGGCGCATATACTGTGTCAAAGTGCCGATTGCTACTTGTCTAAATAATGTATAAAAGCCTGCTACATTTGATTGAAGAGGAAAATAAATTTGGTAAACACACGGAAGAGGCGATAGGGGATGGGAGAAATAAAAAATAATAATCGGCAACAAGTTGCTGTTGATTCTATTTTCACTATGGAAGTATTTGGTCGAATAATGTAACCATCCAGGGGTCAGACAACCTCTTGTCACACAGTAGCGGAGAGGACTTGTCACCCGTTTCGAAACTCGATATCTTTGTCGACAGGCACAAAAGAATATGCCATTCAGCGGGACGATCCGGACAAGAATGGGACAAGGGACCATTGACGAGGGAAAGAAAGACTCCCCACGTGCTGCGGACTCCCTCTCAAAGCACCCCTGTGACCACCCAAATTAATCCACTTTAGGGAATCTTTAATCGCAACACTTGCAGCGGCAAGCATTTAAGTCTCCCGTTGCAGCAGCTGTTCATGTGGAATGGAGGGGAAAACACCCGTTTTTTTCTTCAGTTTTTCTCCCTCTTTTTCTTTGTGGGGAGGCAGCGGGTCGGATCGGCAAAAAATACATCCATTGGAACGCCGAGAAGAAAAAGTATACTCATTTATTTTACTTTAGACACTTTTGCAAAGAAGTATTTGAATCAGGATCGCATGTTAGTTCTTGTAACTTTAAACGTTGGCTTCAAGTTATCGTGAACCAGTCTCGGTGTAGAAGGTTTTATTGTTATTTTCTTCCAGCACGAAGTTTTTCCTTTTCAATTCCAGAAATACGATATTTTCCTCGGCGAAAAATATTTCAAATTATCCTTCGTATTGAAATCTGGCTCAACAATGATCTGTTTAGAACCACCTACACTTCCATCTCTTCTAGTGTGAGATGTCTTTCCCCATCTCCCATTGCTTTTATCTACATTTAGCAACAAGTATTTCGTTTCAGAACCTTTTTTTTTATTTTTATCAACTGTTTCATTGAATATTTTAAGCTTTTATTATTCAGTTTCTTTTTGTTTTTAACTTCAGAGTGGCATTTATTTACGGTTGATAAAATACGGTTGATAAAAAGACCCTTTTCTTTTTTTTAAATCGATATAGTTAAAATTTGCAAATGATTACCTTTTTGCCAACTGTACTGACACATTAAAACATAAGGGGGGGGGGAGATGAGAGAAAAGGAGAGTTGATTGAATCTAATGCTACCTAAATAATTTTTCACACATGAAATTTTCTGTCACAGAAAATGTAATTTTTAACTCCAAAAATTTTTTTGCTCTTTTATCTCTCTCTCTCTCTCTCTCTCTCTCTCTCTCTCTCTCTCTCTCTCTCTCTATATATATATATATATATATATATATATATATATATATATATATATATATATATATATATATATATATATATATATATATATATATATATATATATATTCATTGGGATTATAGCTTGAAGATTAACATCGCATTTTTCACCGAAGATAAAAATCATAAGCATGTAGAAACACAATCTTCAAATATTTGCTCGTTTCAAAATGACATGATAACTTTTGTAAGCGACAGGAAGAAATGAATCTGTATTCAATCTTTATATTTCTTCATTCAAACACATTTTTCTAAACACAATTTTAATCTTTGAGTTCTAAGTCTTTTACAAATTTTTTAACTAATCATGCATTTACTTGAATAAAAAATAAAGATTTTGTTTGAAAGTTACTTCATGTTCCATTTTGAATCGTTAAAAATAGACTTTAACATGAGTTTCAATTTACCCCTTTCTGTGATGTGAATCGGAACACTCCGCTTTAGAATCAAAGAGAAAAAAGTGTAAACATAGTTGCCCTCTTTTGCTTTTGGTTTAAAGCAGTGGCGCGCACAGGGGGAGGATCCAGAAGATAAGGACCCCTCCCATAGTCTTTGAGTTTTTATGATTGACTATAATCCAATGTATGTAGTACGTAAAATAATTTCAGCTTTAATTAATGAAAAAATTAAATTTATTTTCTCTTATTATCCCTCTACAAAATCGAACTGTATTGTGAACATAAATTGTTCTATAATGATGACTTTGCTTCTTTATTTTTATTTTTAATTGTGAGAAAAGCAAATGCATTCATTCTCGTGCTTTCTGGTATTTTAACTAAGTATATCGTCGCCTCAGAGCTACAGTAAGATATTATCTTAGTGTTAGTTCTGGAATTGGATATCTTACTGTTGCTCTGAGGCGACGATATCTTGTTAATAAATTTATCTTATTGACTAATGCTAAGTGATATATAATATTTTTTATGCTTTTTCTTTGTTCCCGACAATCAATAAAATTAAAAAAATATTTTTGGATGCGTGTTAGATGGAGTATGATATGAGAATAGTGGACCTTCGATCCTGGACACCCTCATTGAAAAATTCCTGTGTGCGCCACTAATTTAAAGTTACTTTCAATTAGAAAAATTCTTGATTTTTGTCTTTTATTAACAACTGTAACAAGTTTTCTAAATGCGAGATGGCGAAACAATGATCAACATCAATACTTCATTTCAAATCGACGATTTACAAAAAGCATTTTAAAAAGCACTAGAAAAAATTGACGTAAATACGGGTCCTCTTCAAAAAAGTCACCAAGAATAGTTTAAAAACAGGAAAAAAAACCATACAAAATGGTAGAGAATTTATTTATTACAGGATAAAAATTATTTACCAGAAATCGCAAATATAACTGGCTTTTTCAGCCCCGCAGATTGTGTCCACATTTGGCACCACCCATACTTCTCCCCAAACCTCTTCACAGAACTTCCCATCACGAAGGATGTGAGCTGCATCGCTTGAGAAATAATTTTTGTTGTTTAAAAAAAGAGGTGGTATACTTATGGGCACCCTTTAAATGGGGGCACATATTTACACCATAACTACACATAAGAAAGGTGGCCCCTATCACATGTAAAATAAAAGATTGTCCTTCTAAAGGTGTGCTTCAAAAATTAGCTTAAGATCTCCGCTTTCCGGATATCAGTATCACTGTGAAATTATTTTTAACTAAAGAACACACATGAGAAGAAAACGATTTCACATACCTCTTAAAAGTTATCAATCCAGATTAACCTCCAACAATGACTCACGCTGCATTAACACTACTTGAAAGAATGCTTCCAGCTTTTCTCTGCTATCTTACATTAGCAAAAGGCAAAATCTACAGTCCTCGCCACCAGTCTTCAATACCTCCCATAGCCACTGGGGAGGGGTTTGGGGTCAAAATGTCGCCACCGAAATGTCGCGGTCAAAATGTCGCCGACGGAAAATGTCGCCAGTCCAAAATGTCGCCGGCCCAAAATGTCGCCCGTCCAAAACGTCGTCCGTCCAAAATGTCGCCCGTCCAAAACGTCGCCAGTCCAGAATGTCGCAGGGCCAAAATGTTGCCAGTCCAAAATATCGTTGGGCCAAAATGTCGCCAGTCCAAAATGTCCCTGGTTCAAAATACCGCCAGTCTAGGAGATCGCCGGTTCAAAAATCGCTCATTCAGTCGGTAAGAAAAATGTAACTGTACAACATTACTGTTAAACATCAAATTTGCGAATAAATATTAACTGCCTTAAATGAATGTCTCCGTTAAAAATGGGACTGAGAGAAATGAGTTTCTTGATGAATTCTAAAACCTTTCTCCCGTTTTGATTCGCAACTCTTGACTGTTTTTCGGCAAATAAATATAGAATACAAGCAAACGCACTTTTCATTTTTTACCTTATCTTATTTCTTGCGACTCACTATCTACTAATTGTAAAAAGTTCTGACGGCGCGCTTAGTTCTGACGTTCGCTGCATCGTTTTGAACTTTTCTTCAAGAATAGTACGTGTGTATGTTTCCGAATTTTTGCAGCCATTTTACCTAAAAACCTGTAGTAAGAATTGGAACGGTACTCGCAAGTACCCATATATGATTTAGGGATGAGTGGTTTTTTGCGTCAACTCGTTCAAGATAGTGGAGCAACTGAACGTTTTCATCGATTTGCATGACTGACAGTTCTCAAGAAATGATGATCGGAATCAAATAAAATGTTAGGATGCAGCAGGTGGACAAATGTCGGAGCCAATAACACCAGGGGTGAAGCAATCGAGAATGGTTTTCCCTTTCATTTTCATTATTTGTGACTGACATATCTCAAGAAGAAGTACAAGGATTCAGACAAAATTTGGTCTGCAGGTATATCTTAAAATGGCGAGTTGCTTATTTATTTTTGGCTTCGATCATCCCAAAAGGATGGTGCACATAATAATTTTCCTCGTTTTATGTGACTGCTATATCTCAAGAAGTAATGCACGGATTCATAAAAAAAAAGTTGGTATGCAAGTGAAACTAAACAAAAACAGGTTCTGTTCTAAGTTGATTTCGTCATCGTTTGCGTAAATCAGTGTAATTAAATGCACGATGAAAAATATACTGAATTTAAATATATCACTCAAAAGAGAGAGAGAGGGGAGGACTATTTTATGTATCAGTGCTATTGGGTCGGAGGGAAAATGGCTGACTCTTGCCCTGGAGTTTTGGAACCTTCGATTCCATCTCCTTCACCCCAAAATCAGATTGACATCTTTTCTAATACTGTAAAAAAAATACAGACCCGCTGCTGGGAAATAATGAGCTACTAATGTGTCCAATATCTGCAAGTAACATATCTTGAAAATAACAGGCATGATTTTCGCTAAAACTCAGTAACCTTTCGGAAAATATTCTGGCATCTTTCTGAAAAATTCAGTAATTCCGACGATTAAAGCCATTTGTGTCTTTGGAACCTTTAGAGAAAACTTTAATAAGTAATATAATATAATAGCTTAACACCTTCTTGCTTTTCCAAGAGAGCTCCTAAAGCATTATTGAAAACGCGACCAAAGCTAAGACAGAATTGCAGACAAGTACCACAAATCTAACTCGAAAGCAGTTCTTGCAAAGCTACTGAATCCAGATATTTATTCACTCTTATTGGGAGCTTTGTCAATCTGGACGGGCCGTCATCGAGCTAAAGCCGATAAACTTATTAAATACGCTCAGTTAACCTTTAAACTGGTAGCTTTAAGTATTTTTCACAACAGTGACTAGTCTGCTTGTGCAACTTGTAACAAATCAGGAAACTTTTTGACAAAGATACTTGATTTTCTCAGGAAGTGGATAAAAACCTGTGAAATTCCGAAATATTCCACGGAAATAATCAGTAACGTTTCGGTTTTTTTTTTTTTTTTTACATATTTAACAGTGAGCTGCGCTAGCACTGGCACACCTGCGCCATTTGAAGGAAAATGACCAACTCTGACTCTTGGAATTTCAAACTTTTGACTCTCGACTCCGATGCTTTTACTCCAAACTCAGTTCGACTCTGACTTCGAGCGCGCAGCCTTTTTCTATAAAATTGTTTTTGTTCTACCAGGGGTTTTAAATTGTTGTTGTCAGAATTTAGGAAAAAAAAATACTTACTTCTACTAATTTGCTTAAGGTTTCAAACTAAAATGATACTTATATCAGGTTTCTATATTTTCATTTCACGTACATTATTATTGTTATTTCTTTATACGTTTGTTGTAAATGACAAAAACAAAGGGTACCCAACATTCGATTCTTCTACCCTGCAATTGAAAATTCCTTTGCATATATGCTAAAATCAGCTACAAATACTTTATTTGTTAACAAATACCAGTCGAAAGTGGCAAGAGATGCAAATTTTAATTCGTTGTCTTTTTTCCGATCACCAGCCAACAGTGAAATCGCAACAAACGTGAAAAAGAATTAGACTTCATATTGAAATGGGCTTAAAAAAAGTTATTATTCCAGCTCTATGTATGGTTTGGTAGTTCAAAAGGAAAACTATATTAGTGATCATAATCCTCATATAAATAATAGCCAATGATCGAGTAACCCGTGTGTTTCAACAATGAAACTCGCGCCACGGCATGATAATTTGATATTACGTTTCGGCAATGTTAACATTCAGGGAAAGGCTGAACTCGATCCGGCAACTTAACAGTTTTACTGGTAAGACTGTGTTACTTCAGGGGAATGAAGAAACGAAAAAATGGTCAACAATGAACGCTACCTACTAGAGTTTAGGGTTAATCTACTGCAATTAGGTTAACCATTTACCCTATCAAAATATCACCACAGAGGCAATGACTTCGTTCAAATTTAGAAGCAAAATTTCACCCGTCATACATTGACTGGCGACTTTCTAGTAATAAATAAATGAATAAATTGTTCTTGGAAGGAATCGATCTTTCGAATAGCAAATTTTTGCTACAAAAATTGTGAAAGAATACTGATTCAGTTTTTAATATCCCGTAGTAATTAAAATTCTACATGAAAAGAGGAAAATTTCACTAATTTAGATTATTTATTTATTTATTTATTTTGATGTCTTGCTCAATCGCCCTCTTTCCCTCTTGCCTGATCCTGAAACGATCTAAGGGAAATATTTAAATTTAATGTTTACTTAAGTACGCTAAATATGACTCACACAAATAATAAAAAAAATAATTTTTAAACAAATAGTTCCTGTTTCCGTTTAGTTTTACTTCCATACCAATTTTTTTGTCTGAATCCTTGCATTATGTCTTGAAATATAGCAGTCATATTAAACAAGAAAGAGAATTCCGTCGCACCATCCTCACGTATGTTTACGCATGCACTAATATACAGAAAAACGTATGCTTTCCTGTATACTATTTATTTTCTGGAATATGTTTGAAGTTTATGAATTAAAACAGAAGACAATTTTTGAAAATTTTCAAGGAACTTTGAAAGGCAAATAGCATTCTTTTTCAACTTTTATGCTGAAAAGCATCGACGTATATTTAAATTTTTCGTATCACTTGAACGACGGAATTTTGGGCCGGCGATATTTTGGACCGGGGACATTTTGGCCCTTCGACATTTTGGGCAGACGACATTTCGGGCCGGCGACATTTCGGGCCGGCGACATTTCGGACTGGCGACATTTCGGGCTGACGACATTTCGGGCTGACGACATTTTGGACCGGCGACATTTTGGTCGCGACATTTTCGTCACGACATTTTGGGCATATACCCTGGGAAGGTGTTCCCATATTTACATTTGTGCTCTCGTTTTTACTCTTTCTCTTCAATATATAAATACCAACTGTTCAAATTCTTTTGTTTTTGCTTCAAACTGCAAGTAAAAAAAGCAATATCAAAGTTTCTAGCTAAAAAATCAACTTAAAAAAAAACTTTTACCTCTTTAAAATATTCAAAGTTGAAAAGTGTTCCGATTCTCAATCTTACGGTATATTTTGGAAAGTTCGGAAATATTTGCTTTTACTCTGCGCTCTATTTTGCATGCATACATTTTTTTTAAATAATAAATTCAAAAATATATTAATTAAAGAAAAGATATCCGTAAGCAAATGACTTGATTACATCAAAGTAAACTTGGTGATAGAACATTCAAGTTACCTCTTTACAACACTATAACATTACCGGTAGATAATTATAATTGAGGATCCGTCCTCAATGGTATATGATACGATAAACTATTTATATCCTCAGTATATAATATGATACTGAGGATGGTATGTAATACAGTACTGTATAGATGAACATGTACGATAATAGTTTCAGTTGTGGCACTCAAGAATTTGTTGTTCGACATGCCAAGTGTTTTGTGAGCTCGATAGAGAAATAATTATGGTTGCTGTAACATTTGAGAACCAGTTAGAGTTCACTATAATTAGTTCTTATGTCAGAAAGGATGTTTTTCGTATTGCAATAAGCATACAAATCCTTCAATTAAGAAAAATGGACGATATACTTTAACATTATAGTAAAGAAATGAAGCAGTAGTATGTAACTTAGTGTTCCCCTTTACCAATACCAATAACAGTATTAAATATGTATTAGATCTATCATTTCATAATCTCTATGTTTAAAAAAGTACGTTCCGTTAAAATTTTGCTTGTGTGCTCGTGCTTCATCTAGGAGACCCATAGCACCTACAGCCTTAAATTTCAGTACAAAATCAGAGCAGATCCCAAGGGTCTGTACCTCGAGCGTTTTTTTTCTTTTTTTTTTTCGCAATTGATTTTTAAATTGATATTTAGCATAAATTGCCGAATGGGGAGAACATATCGCATCCATAACATTTTTCATCATTTGAAAAAGTTTTCTCTGCAGACGATTATCCCGTGCATATAATTATAATAGAAAAAATAAGCGCTCCTAATTTAGTAAAAATCCTGGGCTAAACTCTTCAGATAAAATGTTACTGTACCCGTTTGGTCACCAGGAATTTGAAACGCCTTTTCAAATATTATACTACCGTGGGCAGGTAAATGGCAGTATTTGCATAAATAAGGTTTTGAGATATTTGAAGAAACGTGTTTTGGATTCAATGCTAACGATTAGGAAACGTCGGAAATAGACGTTTTTTTCGGGCCTTTTTTAAAGTGGAAACTTAATTAGCAAGCTTTAGGGGTTCCCAAACTTCAGACCTCCGCGGACCCACTCCGGTAAAATTACGAACTTCGCGGACCCCCCCCCCCCCCTCCCCATGCTTGCGAAAGAAAAATGATTTGACACAGTTAAATCTTTTTTTTTTCTAATACGTTCTTTTACGTTCTTTTTCTTTTAAATTTATTTATTCATTGTTCTGCATAATTTTCAGAGCTCTTATCTGGCTTTCATTTCTTATTATTTTGAGTCTGCAAGTAAAATTCTATTTGAAATTCAAATAGGAATAAAAATGTTATCACCATATTTCTGCAACAAGTTTACTAATAAAAATAACTTTTGAAGTTAGTGAACAAAACATACCTTTAGCCTAGTTTTAGTGTGTTAATTTTTCATGAGTTGTATTTTTATGGTGTGTTAGATTTTAATTATTTACTATGATTCGGGCAAACCTCAATTATATTTAACGTTTTAGCTGGATAGCACGGCGGACCCCCTGGCATGCACCTGTGGACCCTCGGGGGTCCGCGGGCCACAGTTTGGGAAACTCTGTTCTACAGTAAAACTAACGTAAAATAGGTGATAAAAATACAAAAAAAAAAAAAAAAAAAAAATTGCAGTTACTGCCCTTTACCTGCACACGGCAGTATAGTACTGCCGTTTTACTATGCCCAGTATCCTACATTATCCCATTAGCACCTACGACCTTGAAAATTGGTAAAAATCAGTTCAAACCCCGGGGGTTTCGTAGCATTTTCTTTCTTTGTATTTATAACATCGTAATGTGTAATTTAAGCAAAATTTTCATATTATTCATTTTATCATGAGTATTTTAATTAAATTCCATTTCCTAACGGGAGGGGTTCATGGGCTTTTCATTTTGTTTCATCTTAATATTTGTATTTTAATAAATGTGAATTTAATTTTTATAAAAAATTTCCTAGCAGATAATTTTACTCTTCACGAATCGAAGACGAATGCGGAGTAATTCTTGGGGATAGACGAGCGTTTAATGAGCAGGAGGCGGAGCCCCCTAGTATAACAAGTAGTCAGAGCACATTGTTTTAAATTTTATTATGTCGTTTGTACTGTTTTGCTCCCTTGTATGTATTTGTCCGACTTCTTTACCCCAAAATCACTTCGACTCCGACTATCACTCCGAATACATAAAGCACAGGCAGAGTTGCGGACTTTGGGGGAAAATGAACGACTTCGACTCTTGGAGCTTTAAACCATCGACTCCCGACACCGAATCCTTTACCACCGCAAAATCAGTAGATTCAACTCCACAGTCCGATCATTAGCACTAAAAGAAGTTACTGTTGCAATTACTAACTATTGTTCATTCAAAAACAAAAAAATGACTTTAATATGAATGTTTCGATTTTTCGAGTTTTGAGTCGTGTCACCAAAACATTTTTTTTTTTCATCTCTCTTTTCCTGTCTTTTTTTAAAAAATATCTTACTCGTAAACCATGATCGTCAGCACAAGTTTATGTTCCCGTATTGCTATTTTTTCTACCTCAAACAAAGCTAACGCCCCTACCTTTGTGACAGAATCCGGTAGAATTGAATTCAAAGAAGCTTCTAAGAGTTATATTCCATAGAGTTTGGCCTCCTCTGATCCAAAGAAAATGTTTCCCGTTCCTGTCTCGAACGAAACTTCGATTTCGATTTCCTCAGTTTGTCATCGCGAACAGGTGTTGTGTTTGGAAGGATTCAGAGCCGCTGGAGGCTTTCTTCTACGCCAGAAACTTTTGTTCAACAATGTTTCCAGAACGTTGGTCGGGACAGAGTCGTTTTCGATGTCAAATTTTTCGAAACCGAGATCTGTTTGGAAGAGAAATTTCACGGCTGTCCTGCCTCTAATCCCATGGAGAGTGCGTTTCGCCGGAAGGTTTGAAGAGGCCTAGTGTACGACAGAAATATGAAACCAATGCGACATATATTCCATGCAACAACGTAAAAAGAGAATATCAGAACGGGGTTCACGTCGAATTGGAAGGCATTTGATTTTTTTGTACTATCACTTCAAATACGCGAAATTTTCCTATTTTCTTTTCATTCGTAGTTCTCTTGAATCCCATAAGGGGAATGGAATAGCGATTTGGAAAAAAAAAAAAGAGCTCAAAAATAGCATTGAACAAGAATTTAGTACAGAAATAATACTAATGTGATTCCTGACTTTATGCATTAGTTCCCAATAGATTTTTGTTTTATAACGCTTCAAATGTTTCATTTCCAATAACTGAAGGAATGTTTCATTTTCGAAACAAAAAAGCATTATTCCTTCATATCAGGAGCACTATTTTTTCTTGTAAGAGTGACCTCAAACTCAATGTCTTAATCTTTTAGCAGCAATGCTTGAATAGAATTTAAATATTTATATCTTTCAACAGAGTATATTTTAAACTCAAGACAGTGCTTCATATGATAAATACAAAAAAAATATAGATAAAACTATCTCCCCGGACTATATCAAAAGTGAATTTCATTTTCAATTTTCAAATACGAATGCGACCGAACTTCGTGTTTGAAGGATGAATATTGGTAATGAAATATGTTTATATTGGGATGATATTACAACGATTTATCCTAAATCTACCTCCCTGTTCTACGTTTGGAAAAGGCCGCAGAAAATACCACAGTGTCGATGGATAAAATGAGATTTGTTAAGTTTTTCGGATCACAAACTGGAGAAGAATTTTAGAAAATAGGACAGACTGGAATATCCTGTAGGGAATCTAAGAGCTGACAATGATGATGATAAGACAGTAATTAGTGAATAAAACTGAAAATTGAGCTTTGCGCAATAAATCGTAGTATAAAGCACAATAATGCGTAAACCCTATATAAAGTTCTTTGTTTCTGAGAGCATGTTTTATAACTCTTTCTCAAAGTGGTTCTAATACCTGCTGAAGCTCCCATAAAGAACGGAGCGAAAAAAGAAACCTCATATTAAAACGCTCTCCTGAAAGGTGCGGAAAAATGTGACAATCGGGGAATTTCCCAACTGTAGAGAAATTTTCGCCCGCTGAGAAGGTGAGAGAGAGAGAGTAATTAAGAGAAATGTTTGAAAAGGGGCAAAAACTTGCAGATAAAGGTCTAAATACCTTTGTGATTGGGATTGCCCTTCTAATGAATGCAAATTGAGGACAATGCATCAAATATTGAGGCGCTGGAATTTCCACTCTCTTTTGTGCCTCTTTCTTCATTTTTTCGTCGCCGCATTCCTCCCCTTTAAAAATCACACTCGAGTTGAGTTGAGAAGGCGCACACCTGATGCGTAACCCCGTCAAAAACATCTTTTATTAATTTCGCTCTCTCGCTGAATCTACAAGTCGCTGCCATGGCCGAAGAAGAAAAAGAGGAGGCTCATGTTCCCGAGTTAGAAATGAAAGTTAGGTCTCTCCTCTGGCGCAGGAGTCTGCTTCTGAGGTGGGCTCTCCAAAGTTCCCTAATGAATTTGCCTGCTTTTTCCATTCAGAAGGCTTTTCGCTTGTCGCCATTTCTTTTAGTCCATTCGAGAAGCTAAAGCAATTTCCATCTGCAAAATGCAGCAATTACTTCGCGAATTTTAATCTGTCAGCTAAAATACTTTTTCTGACATTCATAAAAATATTATTTCCACGCTTCACTAGTCAAGATCTCCGTAATTTATTAAACATGACTTGAGCAGTATTCTGTCTTAAACTGTTTTGAAATTATTATTCAAGTTCAAATACACAAGCTCATTCCAAAAACTATGAGCGGAACTCAGGACACATCTCCGGTTCGAAATCGTCAATTCTGATTTGTATGAACTGTAAAGGAGTTACAATCTCATGATAAATATTTCTGTACCAGTTGTTTCATTTTCAAAAAAAAAAAAAAAAAAAAACTGTTAACGCTTGAAACTGTGAGAGCATTATATTAAAGAAGCAACCAAAGATTTCTGTCGGAAATGGAAGTTTTGGCATAGTTTTAAATTATTCTTATATATTCTGTCTCAGTATATATGCATAGATAACTTATTAAGTTCTGAAATGCTCAAAGTCGCAAAATAAAAATTTTTAGAAAAAACCTAATTATTTTGCATGATTACTTTTTCTCAATGAAAAGTAGGCGCCTTATCAATTGAGCAATCAAAGATAGCATAGTTTATGTGCTCCGCAAGTGGCATTCTACCTCTTTTTCAAAACCATCCTTTAAACCTTGGGTCTCCATCCTACGGCCCGCGGGCCACATCTGTCCTGCGAGCAGATTTTTCTCGACCCACAAGAAGATAACAAACTGAAAGAAAAAAAATATCTAAATTTAATAAGATATTTCCTTTTCAGCAGAAAATTTTAAAAACTGCTTCTGATCGTGAGCGTAACCAGAGGGGTACAAGGAGAGGCTTCCCTTTAAGACTGTACTTTTTGGACTTCAAATTTCAAAAATAATTCAAGAGAGAGCCATTTAATCTGCCATTTTCCCTTCAGTTGACCAAAATCGTCTAAAATGGTGTTTTTAAAATTTTGATTTCAAATGCTTTCTGGGAAATGTTTCCAGAAAGCTGGGCAAATGTTTCCCTCCCCAAACGTTTCAACATATATATCTTTTAAAATTACGGTTTTGAAACTTCAATATCGAAACATTTCTGGAACAGATCGGAATACTGATCGCTCATCCAACATCATCAAAGATTTCTAGAAATATATGTGTTTTTAGGATTTCATTCCCTGAAAATTTCCGAAGCGAGCATCTGAACCTCCCTCCAACATCGCGAATCAGCCAAGATAATAAAAAATTGCGTTTTTACACCTGCAATTTGTAAGGGGAAAAATATTAGACGCTACAAAAGATAAACCTAAACGCGACTTTAGATTTGAAAAAATAATATGGGGGGAGATAATCGCAACCAATCTTCTTCTTTATTTTACCGAGATTGCCTAAAAATTTCGAGTTTTGATGCGGATTTTGTTAAAATTTTCTGGAGGTTCGACTCTGAAAATTTTCAGCGCCTGCGGAAATAAACTATATTCTCTCTATAAAATCACACATACCGATAGTTCTGAAAATTTGATTGCTTCCCTTAGGACAGGAAAAATCTACGTATTTTTTTCTTTTTTTAGAATTTAGACTAATTTCATACTTATTAGAAGAATATAGGGCTCCTGTACTTTTCTCTATAGAAATTAAGCAGAATACATCGTTCATTTTTTCTATTAACATTTTTGCAAGAAAGAAGGCGTGTTCAGGTGAAACTTTTTTTCCGATGAAGTTTGCTTCTTTAGATAACTATTGAAAACTCTTTCTTTGTCGCAATCGCTGATTCATCTTCATCGTAACTGTGCTTTTTATAATTATTAACACTCCAACCTCCAGGTGAATTTACTACGGGAAAATTATTAAATTTATTTCATTTTTTTTCTTTGTCCAATTGTAAAATATCGACCCTAATGCACCAATGTGTTAACTAAAATATTCATGCTTTTAATAAGACGTCGATGGCGCATTTTCTCTAGTGCTTAGCATAGCTTCGAACTATTCATTGTGATAGCTGCTTAGAGCGTTGGAAGCTCAAAATATTTTCGACATTGAAAAAGGTGTTCTTTAACTTCTACATTGTAAAACTAAAAAAATTAAATAAAATAAAAACTTTCTGGAAATTAGTTATGCGACATTAAATTCGATGTTTTCAAAACTTCGATGATTTTTTTCCAACATCGATATTTTTACCATCGATTTTTTTTTCTAACATCGAGGTTTTGCGTTCGATATTTGAATCAAAAATAAATGTGAATATGTTGACAGTTATAATGTTGAAAGCTAAATCATTAATCACACTGGAAAAAGTTTTTTATTGCTAGTTGTTTATAGAAGTAAACTTATATTGCAGAAAAGTTAACAATGCATTTTTCCAGGGACTGTTAAAAAATGATCTAGAATGTTTCTAAAGTTTTCTCCAAACATAAACATGAGTTTTTTTATTATAGTTTTCCCTCTATAACATAGATGAAACTATATTATTGTCCCCCACTCTCAATAAGCAACTGAACTATAATTTTACTCTATATATGTACTCATTATGCATTTCAAGTCGCTATAAATATTTATAATCTTTATAAATAGTTTATAATCATTAAAAATTCAAATTTTATTTGAGTTTTAAATATAATTTGCGTAATTTTTTCCTGTTTTTCCGTTGGAGGAAAGTATATTAGAACAATAATATATTATGTATTATATTTTTCTTTCTCTTCTCAACCTTATTCTTTTCTTTCTTTTTTTTTTCTTTTGTGTGCAAGTTATCAACTTTAAAAACTTTTAAAAACTGTTCGAATTGAATTTTATTAATTAATTATTAAATAACTAACTTGAATGATTCAGGAAGAAATTTGTAAGCTGTTACAAAATTATTCCAGTTAATTTGTATTGATGTTTCAGTTTTTTGTATTTCAAATGTGTAAGTCATTTATCCCTTTGCATTACTTAATTTGTAATGTCAATATTTAATTATCATTTAATTATTGTAAGCATTTCTTTGACACTACCAACATTTTCTTCGTTATAATTGATTATTGTGAATTTAGTTCTTGGATTAAAACATTTTTTTTTAAGTTTATTATGCAGGAATATACATTTAAATTCGATGTTTCAGAGCATCGGTGTTTCAAACTATCGATGTTTTCAGCCCGACGTATAGATACCATTGATGTTTTAATTTTTAACATCGATCTTTTGAAGCATCGATGATTTTTCATCGCTGTCGTACCACTACTGGCAATTTTCTTTCTTTCTTTTTTTTTTTTTTTAGTGTAGGCGTTTGTATGCCATATTTTTGCAAGTTTGTGCTTTAATAGCGTTAATTTTATTATTTCTTGATTGTGACGCAGTGTGGAAAAACTTTCATAGTTAAGAAATCAAATAAGTAGAGTAGATCGGGGCACGTTTACGCACTGGGTACGTTTACGCAAAGCCCTTTTTAAAAAACGAGTTATAACTGGAGCGTCAACAGTCATAGCAGATTGATGCTGCTCCCTAGCAAACATTCTCACAAGTTTTTGAGCATCAGTCGAGCTTCGGTTTAGCATGCGGATATAAAAATCTGTTTTCTACCAAGTCGAGAAAATTTTGTGTTAAACGTTTTGAAGCTTATTGTGAATAAATAATACTTAGTTAAGAACAAATAAATATATAAAAATGAGCAGAATTTTATCATTTTCTGAGAATTATATTTATGTGGACAGAAAAGTTATTAAATTTTGGTGCACGTAAAAAAAAAAAATTTAAAACTTCCGAAGGGGCACGTTTACGCATTTTCATCGGGGTAAATTTACGCACGTTCTTTCTCTTAACTTTACCAAGCCGAGTAAATTTTGTGTTGAACGTTTTGAAGCTTATTGTAAATGAATAATACTTTGCTAAAAACAAATACACACATAAAAAATAGCAGAATTTAACCCATTTTTTGAGAATCGTGTTAGTATGGACAGAAAAGTTAAATTATTTTGCACGATAAAAATAAATCCAAACTTGCGACGAGGCACGTTTACGCATTTTCATCGGGGCACATTTACGCACGTTAGTATTGTGTCTTACCACATTGTCTAACTTCTAAACGGGGATCGGACGCTTTTTTTTTTGCTATGTATTGCTTCAAACCTTTAGTATTTTCAGGTTATTTACTTTTAAAAATAACCATTCATTTTAAATTAAGTAAAAGATTCGTATCTTATAGCTTACAATCGTTGAGTGATGTCTTCATGCTTGTTCAGCTTTAACTTTACACTCTATTCAGCTTCTGATACATTTTCTTTATTTTAACGATGGAAAGACATTGCGTGGCAAACACAACCACGTTAGATGTCAAAATAATGAAAAGGTTTATCAATAATTCAAGTATTTTTCCCAGTAAGCCTTCCACATCATCACATATGAACTACCTCAACTGAGACCATTTGAAAAAGTAGGACCAAAGCTTAGAAACCAGGAAAGGAAAAAAAAGGATGCTCGCAATCTTAACTGATGCTCTGATTAAAGAAGACCTCAGACAAGAGCAGTTAAAAGTTATAAAGAAAAGAAACAAAATGGGCAGAACAAAATAAAAAGGAGAAATTACATTGAAATTTAAAAGTTTCTATTGAAACAGAAATAGAAAATATCAAAGAAAAAAGTATGAAACAGAAACATGCGACAGGGAAAAGTTAGTACACTCTCTGTAAAAAGGAAATTAATGAAGGATTCTGTTTACGAAGTAGAGAATTGCGCATGCATCTATTGTTTGAAAGCACACAACCAATCGAAAAAAGGGCAAGACAGGGTTCAACGTCTTAGATGTCAAAACGCAGTCCCATGACAAGTATGCGAAAAGAAATACGTACTTTATTTTTGTTAGTAAAATCTAACAGTGATGAAGACAACTAAATAGTTAATGTTTTTAATTAACAATAAGTCTTATGATTTTAGTTTAGTCAATAAAATGATCTTTAATTAATTATTTGTGATTTTCTTATTTTTAAAGTGTTTTAAGAGAACGAAAATACTTAAATTTGGTTAAATATCTATTTCACTTACTATTTGGTATAGTTTTCAATATGCGTGAACGTTCCCCACTCGATGCGTAAACTTGCCCCGTGTCCGGGGCATGTCTACGCAACCGAATTGGACTCAAAAAAACATTTTTTAACGGTTAAAAACACAAGCTGAGCAACAACTGAATGTACAAATTTTGACTTCATTAATTGCTTCATAAAACCACAATGTCTAAAATTTCCTGAGTTCAAACATAAAAATTAGAAAATTCCTTTAAAAAAAATCCTCGTAAATGTACCTCGGTCTACCCTACTACACATGTAGCTTCAAAGTGTAAGTTGATTTTATTAAAGTTTTAAACATAAATCACTGTTTGCATATATATATATATATA
Source organism: Uloborus diversus (assembly GCF_026930045.1). Taxonomy (NCBI): domain Eukaryota; kingdom Metazoa; phylum Arthropoda; class Arachnida; order Araneae; family Uloboridae; genus Uloborus; species Uloborus diversus. The sequence goes on from NC_072732.1 coordinate 98,145,981, forward strand.
TATATATATATATATTATTTACATATGACTTTATCCAGGAAGATATTAATCGATGTAAAACGCAGCCAAGAACAGAAAAAGCAACTACAATAAACAATTGAACATTCAACAAAAGCAACAATTTAAAATAAAAAAAGAATCAAAAATAGAGGATTTCACAATTGTAGCAGCAATAAAGAGAAAGTCATTTCAGGGAGTCCATGACAGATCGCGCAGACCAATAAAGCTTTCCGAGTAATTTTAGTTTTTGATCAGTTGGGTTAAGTTTTGAGCAGGAGAGGTACTAGATGTTGAGATACCTTTCTTGTGGAGGTACTCAGCAAGGCAATCATGGCCTGTAGAGAGCCTAAAAAGGGCCACAGCTCCACTCGAGGTTTGTTGCAGTAAGTCCTCCACATCTCTTGAATTTCGGCCCAAGGTTTGCCGTTTGAGTTTATGGCCTTTGTTTATAGCCATAAGTTGATCTTGAATTTGGTTTTTGCTGAAACGAGTAAGTGACTTACTAAGAATAGGACTTGGTGTTGTGTGTTTGCATATACTACATAAGAATAAAATGCAGGAATCGCATTTATAAATAAAATGCGTACGACAAATTTTGTAGTTCCTATAGTGGTGCGTGAGTAAGGGTTAAAAATATTCCTTCTCAAAATATTAAATTATGACAAAACTTTTTTTATTATCAAAACAATTTGATATTTTGAAAGTTATTTAAATTGAAACTGTATCAATGCTCTGTATAGTGTTGTTGATTAACACTTAGTTTATACAAGAAAATGAAGTAAATGCTTTTTGTGCGATATCTTGTCCAAGTGCAAACTTGCCCCGAACACGGAGCAAGTTTACGCATCGAATGGGGCACGTTCATGCATATTAAAAATGATACCAATTAGTAAGTGAAATAGATATTTAACCAAATTTAAATATTTTATTTCACTTAAAACACTTTAAAAATAAGAAAATCACAAAGATTTAATTAAAGATCATTTTATAGGCTAAACTAAAATCATAGAACTAATTGCTAATTAAAAACAGAAACTATTTAGTCATCTTCTTCATCACTGTTAGATTTTACTAACAAAAATAAAGTATTTCTTTTCGCATACTTGTCATGGGACTGCGTTTTGACATCTAAGACGTTGAACCCTGTCTTGTCCTTTTTTCGATTAGTTGTGTGCTTTCAAACAATAGATGCAAGCGCAATTCTCTACTTCGTAAACAGAATCGTTCACTAATTTCCTTTTTACAGAGTGTAATAACTTTTCCCTGTCGCAGGTTTCGATTTCGTTCTATTTTCTTTTATATCTTCTATTTCTGCTTCAATAGAAACTTGTAAATTTTAAAGCAATTTCTCCTTTTTGTTTTGTTCTGCCCATTTTGTTTCTTTTCTTTGTAGCTTCTAACTGCTCTTGTCTGAGTACTTCATTAATCGGAGTATCAACTAGGATTGAAAGCATTCCCTTTTTTTCCTTTCCTGGTTCCTACACTTTAGTCCTACTTTTTCAAATGGTCTCAGTTGGGGTAGTCCATATGTGATGATGTGGAAGGCTTACTGGAAAAAATACTTGGATTATTAATAAGCCTTTTCATTATTTTGACATATAACGTGGTTTTGTTTGAACGTAATGTCTTACCATCTTTAAAATAAAGAAAATGTATCAGAGGCTGAATAGTGGATAAAGTTAAATTTGAACAAGCATGAAGACATCACTCTATGATTGTAAGCTATAAAATACGAATCTTTTACTTAATTTAAAATGAATGCTTTTTTTTAAATTAAATAAACTGAAAATACTAAAGGTTTGAAACAGTACAGAGTGAAAAAGTGTCCGAGACCCGTTTAGAAGTAAGACAGAGTGGTAAGGCACATTAAGAACGTGCGTAAATTTACCCTGATGAAAATGCGTAAATGTGCCCCTTCGGCAATTTTTTTTTTTTAATGTGCACCAAAATTTGATAACTTTTCTGTCCACATAAATATAATTCTCAGAAAATGATAAAATTCTGCTCATTTTTATCTATTTATTTGTTTCTAACTAAGTATTATTTATTCATAATAAGCTTCAAATTATTCAACACAAAATTTTCTCGACTTGGTAGAAAACAGATTTTCCTATCCGCATGCTAAATCAATGCTCGATTGATGCTCTAAAACTTGTGAGAATATTTGCTTGGGAGCAGCACAACATCAATCTGCTATGACTGTTGATTCTCCAATTATAACTCGTTTTCGAAAAAGGGCATTGTGTAAACGTGCCCCGATCTACCCTATAGTTTTGACAAATTTAATATAAAGAGGGGAGCCCGGCAACCCAACTGACCAGAGCCTTGGCTTTCGGCAGCCCTGGAAGAGTTGCAATAGTACATTTTTCATGTTAATGCATATGCTACTAGGGTGCAATATGGGTGTAGACCACCTATCCAATGTACTAGATAGCAAAAAATAGTTGTGTTGATGCTAAATGTCATGTTGCTAGACACTCTATACATTGCTGTTGACTTTAAACATTACAATAAACATACTAAAACCATATTTTGTTGTAATTTTCTACATGAGGCAGTGAGAAGCAAAGGGCTGTAAGTAGACTTTTAAAAGTTTCTTATAAAACGTTTTTCAAGTTTAGAGCTATAGACATTCATTGAATTTTTTTTCTAACCAATGCTGTATAGCATCACCCACCAGAGCTACTGGTAACATCTCTTGCCCCACAGCAGAGGAAAGGTTCCACTATCATTTGTACTAGTTATCCAAAACTTTTAGTTTTGGCGCTTACATCCCTTTGCTTCTCACTGCCTCAGGTGATCTATGATTTTGTTGGCCCCCCTTGAGGTAGGGACCAGATGCATGGATCTCATCAGTTAGGATTTGTTGATGTAATTATTACTATAACTATTTGCTCTGAAGTGACTATATATATGACTCTGAAGTGACTAAAACATATATAATGCTTGCTGTGCTAGAGAAGGGTGTAAAATTCCCTTCGTACCAGCCTCTGACGACATCACAATAACAAGTTCTCCTTCCAAAACAATTATGCGAGCTCATCACTGAAGCACTATAAGACAAATATATATCCGGAGGCACTCAGTATTCGAAAAAGAACAATATTTTCTCCTTTCCCATGAAGGCAATAGGGGGGAGGGGAGGGGGTGGAAGGATTCGCCGGATCCGCACATTCTTTCGGAGAAAGCGTTTCGTTTCTCTGTGCGGGGACCAGGTAATATGCTGCGCGGGCATTGTCGTTGATTTGACATATGACTCTGGCGGACTCATAAAATGCGATATTAATGGAGGAAGCTTGTTTCCGGGCAAAGCGTTGTTTGATAAATGGCGCCACCTTCGCGAGGGGCGGACAAAAATTTAATAATCGATATAGTTATAGCGAGGCGGAGTGAGGAATGCGCCTCCAGCGAAGCCTCCTCCCCGGATAAACTGACACGGACTCGCTCCGGGCATAATGAAAGTTTCTTCTTGACGGACGCTTATGGGTTCCGATTGCCGGACCGGGAGTGGAGGGGGGGGGGGGGGGCGGGTCCGAATTCCGTGGATTCCGGCACCCGCGCCTGTCGCTTTTAATGAACTGTCTTTCGCGCCGTTTTTAATGCGCTCTCTTCGATACTAGCCGCCACTTTATTAAAAAACTCTATCACTATGTTGCCTCGACAAGTGCTTTCGGACTGTCGGCGGATTTCATTTCAGAGAGCGGAATTTCATAATAAAATACGTGCCTCTCTTCCTTGACTGTAAAAAATATATATTTCTCCCTTTTGCCTCCGCATGTGGGAGCATAAATTTCCCGCCCATTTTGACGAGCGTAATATTGTTCGAGAGTGTGGAGTTTCAAAGCGCCGATTTTTATAACTTTCGTTCGACATATAGATATATATTTCTTTCTCTCTTCCCTTTTTTCTGGGAACGCGAGAGCGAGCACGGCGTTTTACGGCACTTTTTGTGTCGTTTATCATTTTGCGAGATTAATTAAACACGTTCGACAAGACGAAGCGGCGCTTGCTCGTAAAATGCGCTTGGCAACTTCAAAATGAAAATTCTTCGATGCCAATTTTTAAAACTTACATTGCGTTTTCCTTACATTGAATAGTTTCACTAATCACTAATTCTTGGGTATTTTTAATATACAGCATGCGCTTTATTGACCGTCGATGAGACGCTTTTGCTTACACTTGGAGATCGATAAGAAAAGCTATAGAAATAACGGTTCAAAATAATTTAAAACGGGGATTCTCAAGCATGGTACCTACTTTTTAAAGATTTAAAGCTATAGTGACCCACTTCATGTATAGCTCATTGATTTTTTCTTTCTTTTTTAAGTGCTTGATTAGCCATACAGGGTGACAAGAAACAACTTAGACACACATAATACATCATAACTTTAATGCTAACGAAAATATTACGACCAAACTTCAAAATTAGTATAAATATATTACTTCGTCCAATATATTTTTACAAATTTTCAAAGTGGCTACCTTTAGCCTTAATAGAAAGCTTTAAACGTGTTACAACATTTTCGGTTATGGGCCGTAATTCACTTTCTGATATTTTATCCCAATCTTTGCATAAGGATTTATTTAATGATACCAAAGTTTTTGGAAGTTTAGCATCCATCCTTGTTTCCAAGACCTCTTAGCATTGTTGAATTGCATCAACGACCCAAATCTAATGGTTTGAGGTGGGATATGTGTTAGTGGGATATATGCTAGATAAATATCAATCAATGTAAGAAAAATATCACTTGTTTTTGTTGATCAAGGGGTAAAGAGTAATCAAGAAACATACTGCAACATATTTTGGAAGATGATGTCTTACCTTGGTCGCAAAAGTTCTTTGGAAACAAAAGATGGACCTTCCAAAAGGATTCCGCACCTGCACTAGGGTGGGTCATCGTCCTATGGTTAAAAAAAAAAGTTTCCGATTTCTATCGGACAGGGCATGAGAAAGGTACCAAATGACGTTTTAAGGTTGTATATAAAATTTCATTTGAATCAGGAGTTCATTTTTTGACTCCGGATTGAGTTTGAAAATGCCCGTATTTAAGGAAAAAAATCTATTTTCATTAAAAAAAAACAGCAAAAGAGAAAGAAAATTTCCAGTATATATAAAAACGTAAGGTTGTGTCCCAAGTATTAATCATTTATTTACAAAAACGTTTATGATAATCATTAATTTTCAAAATTAAAAATATTCATCTTACAATAGCTTGAAAGTCCTTGCTATCTAGTTTTGGCATAAGTTTCCGGTACTCCAGTTGGTTCTTTATTAAGGCTTCTCTTTTTCCACAATGTAGTTGAAACTTAAGTCAATTTTAACTATCCTTCCACAGAGGTGTCGATCCCCATAGGGTGACGGCACCCCCCCCCCCACATGCTGGTAAGTACACTCCCCCAGAGAAAGAGTCCCCCGCCCCTCCAAAAAAGATCAAAAGTCTGCAAAATCAACCCTCTTAAAATTTTTAATGCCTCAGTATACGCCATGAACCCCCCTGGTGGACACCCCTGCCTTTCAACAGTCTGTGTGTATGGCATGGCAAGCATAGCAAACAGTTCTTTTTTGCCTGAAACAAACAGTTGAATATCTTCTTCAGAGATTTATTTCAGTATTGGTGGATCAGACACTTTTTTCTAGTCATTGAGATCAATGTAAGATTCTGCATCAAACTTTTGGGCGTCTATTTTGCTGAGCACTACGAGCTTCTAAAATTCAACGGGCTGCCAATTCACGGATGTGCTGTTCCAAATGTCAACATTGCAATAAATTAACTTTTAGGACATGCGAAAACACTGTTTCTTGGGATTATGGGATCTATTTTGCACTTCAACTCAGTGATGGATAAATATCTAGTTGCAGTGATTTTGAACAACTGCAGAGCTGATCTGCACATAAAGGGTAACTTTTGATAGCAAACCAGATTAGAGCCTGAGCTTTGGCGACTTATATTGCAAGAATTTTTAAATATTCAGAAGGAGATTCCACTGATACACACAATCGTAGAATTTGATTAGCACAAAGCCAAAGCCAAAGAACATGAGACATTTTGCTAGACTTTGACTCTTGCCATGGCAGATTTTCGTGCTATTCTACGCTTCCGACGAAGCATGTTTTTCTTAATAATTTCTAAAGTGGTGAGGTAAAGTACTGCTGAAGCAATAGCTCCTCCAGACAGAAGCATGCACAGAAATTTCGGGGCCCGTCACAAATGACATTTTACGCCCCCCTCCATGCTGTTTACCCCTGTATTTCACCCCTTATACTAAAAATATTGTGCCCCCTTCAGGCTCGGACTCGGGACAACAGGTGTCCCCCCCCCCCCACTGTGCACGCCCCTGACTCCAGCCCTGTCTGATACTTCGTATCTATCACATGCCCGTGAAAGCAAATTAAAGTCCACTGTATTGCTTGTAGTAGTAAATTTATGGATATAAGCATTTGTAGTTTGAAACTAGTAAAGTTCCCTTGAATTCATCATCACTGTTCGTATCCGATAGAAGAGATATGATGAAGTAATGATATTAAAACTGCCTTCCTTTTCTTCTTGAGGCTGTGAAGTTGCGATTTCTCTCCCTCTCTTGTTTTTTTTCTTCCCCGGACAAATGTACTCGCTAATATCTTTGTATTTGCAAGATGAAGTATCAAATAGCAATTTAATAGTTTGGTAAAATAATTCTGGTTATTTCCTTAGTTATTTTCGGATAGGATTTCAAAAGACTGCTGCTGCATTTCAAGAGGGCACAGTAGGCAGGGAGCGTTTGACCAAATTCACACATTTCAGCCAATTCTAACACCTAAAATGACAAGTGAATTTAAACCAGGTGCAAATTGAAAGTTTCATCACTTGTTTCTGTAAACGAAGCAACATTTATTATTATTGTAATCTTACATGGAACGTATCCTATTTGGGTAAGGAAATCCAAACTTCAAACTCAATCCAAAGGCAAAAAGACTTATCAGAATGGAATAAAATTTCACACAAGTTAGTTTGAGACCATTTAGCACCCTTTTAATCCCCTGCCCTTTAACATTCCGGAAAAAATTTTTTTTTGACCCACCCTAATCTGCATACAGATCTAAATGTACTTATGATTGGTGCAAGTCGCATTTCAAGGGTGTGTGCTAAACCTCATGAAAATTTGGCATCCCTAAAGAAATCCTTATACAAGGAACAGAATAAAATATCAGTAAGTGAGTTGCGACCCGCAAGTAAAAATTTTGTGACACGTTTAAAGCTCTATATTAAGGCTGTAGGTAGCCACTTTGAAAATTTGTAAATATATTAGACGAACTACTGTATTCATATTAATTTTGAAGTTTGGTGGTAATATTTTCAGTAGCATTAAAGTTATAATGCATTATGTGTGACCAAGTTGTTTCTTGTCACGCTGTAAAAATGCATCAAATGCACATTTGTGCAAATTGCACATTTATGTCTTCATTTATTTGTTTCTCATTTCTTAGTTTCATCCTGCGGGTGCTATTAAAATAAATAGTTTATGTTCTTACCACGGGGGAAAAAAAAACACTTTTTACAACAAAACTATTCTATAGTTGGGGCGAACCTAACCTGGCAGTATTGTAATACTGTGGTTAGGATCTGCGCAGCCCTCACGATGCTTCCAGGTTAGGCTTGCTCCAACTATAGGACATAATTACAGTAACTCATGAAAAAAGAGAAAAAAAATTGATCTATGAATATATTTTGATCTATATATGCTTTGATATATGTTCTATAAATATCAAAGTTTACGGAAATGTCTTAATTTGTTTTGCAGCTATTTAAGGAAAATTAAGATTTTTTTATAAATGCATCAGTTTTTTTCACTTTGATCACAGCTTAGATATTGCATAGTTGAGGCAAATCTAACCTGGCGGCATTGTGAAGGCCACGCAGATCCTAATTACAGCATTACGAAACTGCCAGGTTAGGTTTGCACCAACTATAATTATGAATTATGTTGGGTTACTGTAACGCCGTATCTTTGCGAAATTGGCGTTAAATAATAGAGTTGGTGGATTATTTAACATTTTAATGATGCTTTGCCATAAGAAGAATGAATTTCTGAAAAGAAAGGCATTATTATCAAGTAGTTTACGCATTTTTTAAAAAATCAAGTTGTTCGTATACTATACGCAAATCGAAATTTTTTTAAAACTGTACACACAGTTGGACGGCATCAAAATTTATTTTTGGATTTGAAATCAATTGTGAAATTGCGAAGTAATCGTCCAAGGATAAAACTAATTGGATCGTAAGTGTATTACGGCCCACCAAAAGTTATCATGCTATCCAGTACTGTGACTTGTTACCCATAGTTTAGAAAACACTGGTTTGGAAAATAGTTAGACCTTAAGTTCGGAACTTGGTACTAATAAATGTTTCAATTCTTTGCAGAAATTGCTAAAATTATATTTTTTGAAAGGTTGTTTTTAACGTTCCGAAAAAAGATAACTTTAAAGTTCAGATTCCAAAACATATACATAACTTTGTTCAAAATCAAAAGCAAACGCCAAGTTATTTGTGATCGGTTAAATCCTTAAGTGACAGAAGAGGGTTCAGTATTAAGTTTTAGGGGAAGATGAGAAAATATTCAAAGAATGTTGCCACGAGCTTTCTTCCCTTAGTTATTCTAAACATTGAACGGGAGGTTTTTTTTTTGCTTCTCGAAAGAGTGAAATCAAATTTCCAATACGATTTCAATTAAATCGAATCAATAATATCTTTTAAAATTTACTTTCTGACAGCCTAATCGATACATGGTTCCCTAGAAGGCCAAACAGGTAAAAATAATGTATGCTTTGCTTTGCCTAATACTGTGTTCTATTTTAAGCAGATTGGAAACGGGCCCGTCTATCTCCAACAGAATCAGCAGGGAGTCCCAAGGGCGAAGGTCCCAGACGTCGTGGAGACACCGACGAAGCAACCACCGACTCCGACGCCTACGACGACGAAGACCACTCCACGAAGGAGGTCTCGTCGCATCCCTCACCCCCTCCCACCCTCCCTCCGGCAGAGCCCCGAAACCCTGAGTGGGCCGCACAGGAGCCCCTGGATCTCCACCACCACAGAAACGGAGTCCCTTCTCCTGCCGAGAGCCCACAGGCCGAAACGCAGCCCTTCGACCTGCACAAGAAGAAGTCTCCGATAGATATCCTGGCAAGGGTTTTCCCCCGGGAAAACCGGAGCATCTTGAACGTGGTCCTGCAAAGAAATGGTGGAGATGTTCTCCAGGCCATCGACGATCTCCTCAGCACCAAAGAGCCTGCTGATGCGGAAAAAGCAACCAACGATACTTCCTCAGAAGCTGCCAGCCCCAATGCATCCCCGCTGTCCCCAATGGCCAGCCCTCGTCATCCCATGGCTGATCCATCAGCCATGCCTGGATTCACCACTCCACCCAACTTTTTCACTTCTGGTCATTCGCCTGCACTGACCATGGGAGCTGGAGGACTGTCGTTCCGACGGCCGTACCAAGCTGCCCCCGGTACCAGGGGCTTGCTTGCTGTACCTACATATTCTGGATTCTTTCCTGGTATCGCTCCCACGTTTACCCCAGGATATCCTAACTTTTTTGGTCCTTCTCTATCGAGTGGCACTCCGCCAACAGCAGAAGAGAAAAAGAAAGATTGTTGGCCAACCTGTAACAACTCGTCACCGCAAGATTTATCTTCCCCCGAAACAAAAAGTCCAAATGGATATGCTGATTAAAAAGTTTTTGTAGATATGTAACCTAAGTATCAAAAATTGGTTCTTTCCTGCTGTACAGGTATGGTCAACAGCACAAAAAGCAAAGAAGAGCTTTGAAATAAATTTCCTTTACTTCAAGGATTAGTTTTAATTGAGGCAAAAATTTAAACTCTCTTGATTCAGTGAGCAAAAAACGTTCAGTGTAAAAAACGCTATTTTATGTTCAAAAAGCAAAGTTTTCCTTATTCTACATATAAAACTTAAAAACATTGCAATGGGACAGTAAGAGGAATTCATTGATTGGCGAACCTTTCAAATGATTGTTCATTCTTAAAGATTTTCAAATAGTTGATTTTTATAAAAACCAATTTAATTTCAGTTGTGCTTAGATTACGCACTAAGAAAAACAGCATTTAGTTTGTATATAGTCAACCAACTAAGAACTACAAACTCATCAGAAACAAAGCTATTGTAAAATTTTAGAATATTCTTTTTAAAGAAAAGTAAAATCAAGCCATAACCATTGAAGGACGATGTAATTCAATATTTTATTAAAACAATATTTTTTCCAAATTATTTATTTCTTTAAATTACGTATTGCTTTAATCCTGTAGAGGAGAAGTGGGGACAGTGAGACAGGGAGAACAGTGAAACAACGGCAATTTATTTCCTGTTTTAAGATTTCCACCCTGGTAAAACTTATGGAAAATCAAGTCAACATACTGTGGTGCTTTCAAGTGTCATGTAAGAAAAATAACTATGCCATCATAGTTTCAACCCATCGAAGTTATAGCCCAATTTCACAATAGGCAGAGTAGGCAGCTGCCTATGGCGGCAAACTTTTTAGGGGCGGCAAATTTTGCTTTAATCTCATTTTTTAAATTATTATTCTTGAAAATAAAATCTCAGTTCTTTTTCAATTTTCCCCAAAACAGTGTTGGTATGTCTAAGGTAGCTACTATAGGTAAACAGTGAATTGACAGTTACAGTTAGCTATAACACTGAATCATTTGAAAATTTAGAAATTAGAGTATTATTTGACCTCTTTTAAGTCTTAAATTATTTTGTGCTGTTGGAAATTGTTCTTAAAATTATATTTTGCTATACAACTTGTGGGATTTACTGATATCAAATTCTAACATATCTTTCCCCAGCCACTCTCTTCAACTCAACTCTGCACTTGATGGTATGGGGGTGATTTTTTTGGAAAGGGGTTTTTCTTTGGTGGTTTGGCAACAGTAGTAAGGAGAAAAAAGACAAGGTGAAGGGGAGGCTGGAGAAAGGTAGAAAAGAAACGAGGCAGCCATGAGGAGAGTGAGATAAAAATCCCAAGATTTGAAAAAAGGAACTGTCCTACCAAGAAAAATATGGTAGAGGCTAGCATATACAAGAGATAATTCCCTCACCTTGATGAACCTGTTTTTTTTTTTTTTTTTTTTTTTTTTAAATAATGGAAACACAACGCAAAGTTTTTTTTTTTTTTTTTTGTAAATTTGTAATATATATTGCTTAGAATTAGAACAACAGCGACATAACCATCCTAACTTGTCAGCGGACTAGACCGTAATTGTCGAAACCATAGAAAATGCGGTGTGACAGTCTTCCGATAATGGGTAATCAGATTCAGTTTTAGCTTGCGGCTGGGACGAGGTACATCTTCTATTGAAAACATACACTTTGATCTATACCTTCACAAGGTCCTTCCGGAGCGCATCAAGAAGAGAGCCTCAGGTAAAACAGGCATAACATCTGGAAGGGCTGAGTGACCATTGTCTCCTGCGTTTAAAAAGAGCATTTTATTCCTTTATGCCCTTAGGAGTACTTTATACCCCCATCACGAAACATTACTTGAATGTTTAAAGAATTGGAAAGTATTTCGGGATTATTACTTCCACTCAATAAGTTAGTTAAAACCGACTTCTTTCGGAAAAGCTTAAATACTGTTTTGTCCATTTATTTGAAGAAACCACTTATTTGTAGAACGAATCAAAATAGTTTTTTAATTTTTAATATGTCTTGTTTATTTTACGAAAGATGACGGTTTAAAACGCCACAATTTGATAGTTTTAATATATGTATTTGATTATTAAAAAAAAGTAAGTAAACCGAATGATTTCGAAATTACGGTGTTTTTATTGCTCAGTTAATTTTGTGCGGTGGTAATCGAAAAAATGAACTAAATTCTGTTTTTGTTAATTTAAATGCCGTTGTCAATGTCTTATGAAAGTTTTAAAAATCAAATGCACAATTTTAGACCCACAAATACTAAAAGGCAGAATATAACTGTAATAAATAGCTTTTGAAATCATCGCGTCTTTGAAACGAACTAAAAATAATAAAAAAAAAAGCTCCCTAAGCCTTGTGAAGATTTAATGCCCCATACAGATTCAACATGCCTTACAGATTGCCTGAAAAGTTAGTGATTGTTAATTTAATAACAATCAAAATACTTGCAATATTTAAAAGGATAAACATGGGGTGCATGCACTACATGACTATAAAAAGTATAAATAGTACATACACATATATATTTTCACGAAAATAAAGCAATTTCGCATTTTGAATATTTTGGGAATTTACTATTAATCTAAACTGTTGATAAACTTTAAAGACTGGTGTTATTCATCTTAAATTATCACATTAACTAACATTCATTTTAGCAGCCGAATGAATGTTGTTCATTTTCTCTGTTTGAGAATGGCTGCTATTGAGTTCTTATTTTGCAATGAAGGATCAGTAAGACAGGAACACTCTGACACCAATTATTCGTTGCTCAGTGCTCTCATGGTCCTTTTATATTAAAAGTGGAGAAATTATACATTAAATTAAATTTAATTACATACCTGTGGATGCAAATAATAATTAAATAAGCTTGAAAACACTGCATCAACAAAGTAAGGATGCTTGAACTAGGTAATATCACAGAAATATTTCCATTTCATACTCATTCTAATTACACAATGATTTTCCACCTTTTAAAAGTTCAACATGCCTAGAAAAAAGGAAGTCCGATAAGCTACTTTGGAGATTTTCCGAAACAAACAGGAAAGAAGCTGTTGTACAAGTAATGGACAAAGCTACAGTGAAAGCATTCCATCCTTATCTAATGCTACATCACAAGATGACACTTAACTAATATAGAATCAGCTAAATCATTCTATATCAGTCCCCCCCCCCCAAAAAAAAACCTTGTAAAAGTCACTACTGTGTGTCAAGACGACATGAAATTTAACTTGTCAAAGACAATAGCTCATATCAAAACCAAAAGACAACAATCATTCATTTTTTTCAAAATCGCTAACTCAAAAAATGCGTATCGCTGTTCCCACTTACCATGGGAATAGTGAGATAAAATTATATAATTTCGTTTTTATTTATGTTTTTTTTCTCTCGTTCGTATGAATTCAGAGTCATTCTATTTCCATTTTTATAACACTTATTAGAGTGACAAATATTGTACATTTGAAAGAATTTAATTTCTGTTTTTTTAGTAATGAAAAAGATAATTGAGTTTTCGTGTCTTACTGCACCCACTCTTCCCCTACATACTGAACGCTATAGCATTGTTTCATCTTGCTGATTTTCTTTTCATTGAATGATTCAATTAAGAAAAAAAATCGATAAACATAAAATATTTCCATAATTCTTTTACATCTGCTTTTAAACACAAAGCCTGACTATGATGAACCTAAGATCAGGGCTCGATTTTTGATTCAACCCCGCTCCCTTAAGCGACATCTTTACTTATGGTTAGTTCACTCACATTTTAATTTATTTGTTTACTTTTTGCTGATAATGATTGAAATTTGAAAGCAAGAAGCAGTTGGTATATACCTATAACAATGCTTTTGAGCTTTCGTTAAAAAAATGATAAAAATGTTTTAACAAATTTATTGATAGTAATTTTGGGGTCCTTTCGGATTTATTAATCAGGATCCATGTTCCGTCAGCCCTTGCCATAGTCAGGCACTGCCTTTCATTACTTTCTCAAGTCTAATAGAAATTGTTTCAAATGGAATTGCGAATGGGGAATATCCTCCTGCAATTGAGATTCGGTGGAAAAATGAGAACGTTCTTTTTCCTTAGAAGTAAGTAAAAAATGTTCCAACGATGAATAGTACGAAATAATATTTATTTACCACGATTAAAACACTAACATAAAACTCTATTTTTAATGTACACATACACCCATTCCCTTTAATGGTAATTTTCACTTAAGAGAATTTTTCTTAGACATTAGGGTAACGGCACCAGTAACAGACATGCTAAAGACATCGCTCTCGGGTTCACTCCATTTTCTGAACCTTTTCATGTGTTTAAACTTTTAAAACTATTTTTATCTCATGCAGCAACATCTCATCCAACGTTTGGCTGCTTCTAGGACCTCAGAATTAGTTAATAATATTTTTATTTGCTCAATTTTGAAAAAGGGTGCTATCCCAGTAACAGACACCGACAATTCTGATGATACCCATTAAAAGATAGGGTGAGGAAAGGATGAGTAATGGACAGAATTACCTTTTTCTCTTCAAAATGAGCAAAAGTTTTTTATTTTTAGATCTAAAACCTTATTAAATTCAAATGAACATGAAACACGGGCAGACCTCGTGGTGGCTGTTCATAACCTTCCACCACTGCCTTGTAAATACCGACTGGCTCATAAAATTCCCTCTGGTAATACAAGATGGTTACAGTATCATCAATTTTATCCGTCTAAAAGTCTTACAATTTAAATCCCAAACTTACGACTGTATGTTACTGGACCCTTGTCTGTTACAGGTGCCGTTACCCTATTCGTCAAGATTTTTATTTTTTTATTTTTCAGATGCTCTGTAATAAAATTGAAAAAGTGTGCATAAAAATTTAGATTCAAAAGTGGATAACAAAGTAACTAACTTTAATAGTTTTTATTATATTTATAAAATTTGAATGTGTTAGGAATTTAATGATCTTCACTATCAGAAGTTTCTGCTTTTCCATCTGCTTTATGCAACTGGATTCTGTATACATGTTTCATTTTTCTTTGCAACGGAATCTCATTTCCAGACCTTCAGGTATTTTAATGCTATGCAGTATTAAAGTGAATTTTTTTTTTCGATGGACAATACTTTCTTCTTTGATTTAACACATATTCCTCAAAGATTTAAGACAACTCTTTCTTTTTCATTTATCTTACAAGTTGGTAGTACTATACAGTGTTTTAACATTTTCTGGCTTTAAAACACTGATTATGTTGAAAACAACTTTGAGTAGATAAATTTTCTTTTGAAAAAAAAAAGAAAATAATCTGAAAATTTTTAAGAACACTTAGTAAAAAATAGAGATATTTTAGTTGAAACTTTTGGAATAGAGCCAATTTCCCCCCAGAAAAATCTCGAAAACAATCTTTCTACTAAAGATTAACACACAATCAATTATTGTATCTCAAATTTCGTGCATCAATTGATACGTCTGTTAAACGGAATTGCCCTAAAGTAATATATTTGAAATAATAATTATATATTAAGCCCAAAATATAATATTTTCTTAGTAGTTTTTCGGTTTTTGAGTTTCTGTTATAAAATCTAAAGTGTATAATGGAATGTTATTACTGTAATTAAATTATTGAATAATCTTAGTGAGTATTATTGAATAGTCTCTTGCACAGGAATATTCTGCAAAATATTTTCATTGATAATCTTACATCTCTAGCTTCTTATACTGTCTAAAATTTTAACTTAAAAGTAAAGAAAACTCAGTGTTGGGAGCTCAAAGCATTACTTTAAAGAAAAAAAAAATGCTAACAAGCTAGAGTCACTTAATTACTATCAATACTTCATATTTCAGTTCGTGAACGTTTAAAAATGTTTCAAAATTCACGCATTAAAAACATAAATTGTTTTATTATTTCAAATTCCATAACTCAAATTAACAAACCGATTCCAGTAGGACCTAAATAAGAGTCTTCATTTTTGAATATTTGGATTCTTTATATCCCAATAACTATGAAGTAAATGCTTAACTCAGATATTTTGAAAAAAAAACTCTGTTTTGTTTGAACCAGGCTATTTATTCTCTAAGAGAGTACTGATTGAAGAAGCTGACAGACCCGCATTTCCTGCATCTTATAATCTTACTTTGAATTATTTTAGTTTTGAATAGTTTTTTCTCCCAAGACTTATTTTTGTTTTCTCGAGATATTAAGCTTTTTTAAAGTTGCTCTTCATTTATTTTTGCATTTACGTAACAGATGACTATAAAAAGAAAGATGAAAGCGAAAAAGAGAGCAAAAGTTAGCACAAAGAAAATTTATGCCTTAAAATCCTCAAACAAGACTATTTTTAAATGCATAAAAACTTATACAAGAAAGTGGTAAAAAAGTAAACTTCTCAACTCTTTTTTGAAAAAATTAGCTAGGTAGCGTTAAAAATGACCTTTCACACACACACGTAACCACACAAAAAAAAAATAATAATAAAATAAAATAAATAAATAAATAAATAAAATAAATAAATAAATAAAATAAATAAATAAATAAATAAATCAAATTACTAAATAAAGAAAATTTTAAATGTTGAGTTTCTGTACATACTTCAATGTTAAAAAGTTTGGACGGTTTCGAGCCGATTTTTCGTGAAATACTTGAATATTTACTGGTACTCCTGGAACCAGTGGCATAGCGAAGGGAATGATAGGGGATCATAAACCCCTATCCCTCCTATGAAGCAGCACAATTAAGTGTATGAATACACATGCAAGGGTCGTAAACTGCGCTTTTCGGCTTTTAATTTCAAAAATTTTCATGTAACCCTATGAAAAGTTACTCGCTACGCCATTACCATGCAACCACTCATGTTCCAATTTATTTAATCTACGCAATTTTATTTATTGAGTATTGTGCTTGCTTAAAATCTAGATCTACCCTTTACATAACTATTGAAGTGACTAAACCACTCCAACGTTTCGTTTAACTTATCTTTAAATTTTAACGCGCAGTGTAATCGTATGGACAATAATGCTACAAATCAAGTGTAGTCACGAACCGCTCCAAAGCACCTCAGCTAGAATCAATCTGATTAAAAATCTTTGTGTGGCAGAAAAAAAAAAGAATCTTTTCTTTAAATGAGTAACTTAAGTGACTTCCAACATAAAATCTTACCTTTTACCAAAGCTACTTCAAATTAACTTTTTGCCAAGGTAATTCAAGAAATGTACGTGTTCTACAAATTATAGTACATCGAACTATATCATGTTATATTTACGGTCTGATTTTTAAGATCTAAGGATTTTATAAGTTTTGAACCAGAATTTGAGGAAACAATACTCTGTTTTAAATTGAGTGGATTCAGAAAATCTGAGCATCGGTGTTTCACGAAATATTATGAATTACAAAGCGCTTCCCCGAGAACACCAACTTAGCTATTTGCTTGCCGTTATTACTTGAAGACATGCTTCTTGTCAGCAATGATCTAATTTAACGAATTTAAAGATGAGTCAGCTTTTAAAATTTTCTTTTTGCTTGAAAATGGAAAATAATTTCTTTCAAGTTAAAAGAAATATTTGTGCACCAATGAAAACGTCTAACTACAGATTTGAAATAACTTGCTTAAAGGAAAAAGAATCGAGAAAAAATACCTAACTTCTGGGAGAAACTAAGACAGAACTTACATTCCATTACACTCAAAAGGAAATGAGAAAAGGTAATGAAATATCTTTTGCTGAAGTCGGTTTTGAAGAAATTGTATTATTTGTAATATATATATGTGTGTTTATTTATTTCCTTTTAATTTTATTTTATCGCTTTATACTATGTGCCAAAAACTGTATATTTGAAATATTGTATTAAAGTGTCAATGATATTTATTTCTAACTTTTGTGTTTATTTCTTCAATTTTAATAAAATGCTTCGCAAAATATTCCATTCCAATAAATTAGATTTGATAAAAAGCTCATTTCCAATATTTCATAACCAGCCCCTCCGTCGATGACTTTAAAGGGGAAAACCAGTTTAGGAGGCAGAAATGTCAGTGTTTTATGAGAATTTTTTCAACAGGGAAGGAATAATCAGAATTTGTTCAAACTTGAAAGATATTTTATTCATATTTTGAAGTACATTTTGTAATTTTTTCAAGTCATTTCTGCCAGAAATAAAGGAGTTAAAAGCTTAGAGCAGGAATATAAATGGAGCAAGGAACCCTAATCAATGGCTTAGCAAAAGCTGAGGCTACGACTCCAAGTCACGTGACTCGACAACAAAGAATGGTTGACTCCTTTTGCGTGAAACGAGCGAAAGAAACCTGATTTCTTCCAATACTTTGCTTTGAAATCTATCACGTGACTTGGGGTCTTCGGTTCACGTAAGAAAGTCTTCACTCCTCCATTTTATCTGTTCTAATGGTTAGAAGCTGATGTCCATGGATGGTCGCCATTGTTGCTGGTGTGCATTTCTGAAGTCACAATTTTTATCTGTAATCATTACAATTTTTTTTTATCGTTAACAACATATTTCCTCAGAATATAAACCTAGTTCTGATTTTAAAAACAAAATAATAATTTAAACTTTGACGTTTTGAATTCAAATTATGTTTTTCGCAATCACGAGTGTGTGTATGTAGGCGTGTGTGTTCGTGTGTGTGGGGGGGGAATGTTTGTTTGTGTGTGGGGGGTTTGTGTATGTGTGTGTAGGCATGTGTGTTTGTGTGTGGAGGGCGTATGTGTGTGTAGGCATGTATGTTTGTGTCTGCGTGCAGGTATGAGTGTTTGGGTAATTGTGTGTGTGTATGTGTAGGTGTCTGTATGTATGCGTGTAAGTGTAGGATATTGACGCAACCTGGAGACGGTTTTTGCTAGAGGAGCAGCATCGTGTGGCCGGCCGACGGTGGAGCTGCAGTGGGAGGCGGTGGGAAAAGAAAATCATAGGAATTCAAAACCGTCAAGTGAGAACAATAAGCAATCGTGATTGCTCAAAAAAAAAAAAAAATCTTTCTTTTGAGGTGTTTGACATCAAAAATCACGTTTTTCTGCCATTTTTGTTCACTTTTTCGCATTAAAAGTGTTTTTCTTTTTTTAATGATATCATCATTCCAGAATTAAGTTCATAAAGAATGTAATTGGATAAAGAAAATTCACGCAAAATTTCAGAACGATTGGTCTATAACGTTTTGTGCTAGAATACACACCAGTTGAAAAAAAAGGCAGTTTCGAGAAAAACGCGATTGAAAAAACCTGCTGTGAACATTTTCGAATCCTCACAGTTTTTTAAGTGATCATAGCATAGCATTGGAAAACGGAGTTTTAAATTGAAATTTTGGCAACATATTCTTGAATAGTTCTACTAACATTTCATGACATAAAAAAAATTAGATTTTTTAATCCATCTAAACTAGTTTTCCCCCTTAACGATTGAATTACGATAGAAATTTTAAGTACCATGCAAACGCAGCATTGTATTATTTGAAATTTCTATCACTTAAAATATATTTAAAAATATTTGATGTTGAATAAAATTTTCTTAGGTGCAAATTCGTCTAAAATTTAAAGCCCTACTCCCTAAAAATAATATGACATATAAGTGGGGGAAGTAGTGTTGACTGTTTACCAAGCCGAAATTTGTCGAAACTAAACTGTAATGTTCATGAACGAAAGTTTTCAGTTTTTGACAGAGCATTTAATAGTTTACTATGCTTCCTCGAAATCAATTTTTCATACCTATTTAATTTGTCCCCCCCCCCAAAAAAAAAAGAAAGAAAGGAAAATAAAAATAAACGAAAAAGAAAATTCGCAGTGGATCGTAATGCACCAGGATGGTAAAAGAGTCGCGGGAAAAAGTAAGTTAATTGGTGCCTTTAACACCCTCTTGAGATGAAATTTAATAAACTATGTTAAAAGTGCAAGAGGCGACTTAGGTTGACCAACTCTCATCTAGTGTCCTAAAAAGTTGTAAATAAAAATATAGATACGTGTAAAATATTAGAAAAATGCCTGTTAATACTATTAAAAAACCAAACAGAGAAAACAGATAGTATCTATGTAAGAACGACTTCCGGATGAAAGAGAAAGATAAGGTTGAGAAATTCACCAACTTTTTTATATTTTGGTGCCTTTAACGCCATCTCGCGATGAAAATAAAATAACCTCTGTTAAAAGTATAAGAGGCGACTTAGATTGACCAACTCTCATCGAGTGTCCTAATAAGTAATAGATGAAAATGCAGATAAAATATTACGTACACAATTTTATAGGGTTGTCTAAGCAAAAGTGGTCAAATCACAGGGTTACCGCCTTTTAAAATTCCAATAATTGAGTAGGTTTTCTGCAAGTATTTTCAAATAAAAGAAAAAGTGTTTCAGAAATCTGCAAAATCTTTGCAGATTTCTTGCAGAATTTGGTATAAACATTATATAATTTTTTTCCTGTAAAAATGTCAGGTTTTGAGCCGGATAAGCATCATTTATAGGAACTTCAAATCCGCTTCTAATTTAAAAATCTGTAAGAATTTTGCAGATTCCTACAAAATTTGTCGATACTAGCAGTAAACCTGCAGAATTACTCAATTATTGAAACTTCAAATCAATTTAAATTTCATGATTGGACCACGTTTGCTTGTATGCAACCCAATAACATCGTGTTTTTAATATTTTTATCTACAATTTTTATATATAACTTCAGGAGGAGGAAACTCGATGAAAATAGGTCAACCTAAGTCGGATCTTTGACCATTAGCCGAGGTTGAGAAAGTTCAAAACCATTTGACTCAAAGTTAGACGTTCAATGCACCAAATGCTAGCGTTATTTTTTACAGGAATACTTTCACTTTGGCAACTTACATAAAAGAAATCTCAGCAACCAATCTATAATGGGGGCAAACCTAACCTGGCAGCATTGTAAAGGCTACGCAGATCTTAATCACAGTGTTGCGATGCTGCCGGGTTAGGTTTGCCCCAACTATAGTTTATCTTCAGTTATTGATCAAGTTTTTTGAACATAATTGTAGTTTGCTACGTTCTATATTTTCTTCACTTTTTGCTCGGTCCGTACTTGCGTTTCACTCTTACGTTTCATTTGGCAGAAGATATCCATTGACAGCGTTAAGCAAATTGATGTACATGAGATATTCCTTATTAATTGCTGATAATTTAGTTATACTGATTGTTTAATGACAGTACCGGTTCCGATAGTCTCACAGGAATTCAAAGTTTAGCAAATTAAAATAGAAAAAATTTCCAATGATTTTTGTCTTATCTGTTTATTTGAATGAATACAACTAAAACAGTACCGTAAATGACTTACATAAACATATAAAGCCCTATATTTAAACATCACAAAACATTTTAATTCAGTAGATCAGTTTTTCTGGGATGTAAAGCATCTCATTTCACCTATTAAGGGTTAAAATTCAAAAAGGGCAACAAATTCATCATCATATAAGCTCATAATTCTTAAATATTTAGTTTAAGGTATCCGACTGCGTTCGAAGACATTTTTTTTAAAAATAACCTGGACACTTTTTTAAATGTTATTTTTTAACTACATATGTTTCAAAATTATGAAAAAAATGTAAAAACAAGCTTTTAAAATATTATTTTTTTAAAAAATGGACAAATTTGAAGAAAAATAGCGAGAAAACGTGTCTTACGCTAACACCTATGGACAAAATTTGGTTCTAATCACTCACAAACCCTTGTAGTAATACATTTGTATGACATTAATGTGTGTTTTGCTCTAAAAGTTTTTTTTTTTTTTTTTTTAAAGTACTGAAATATAGCCGAACAAAGTTCCTATACTGGTATTTTTTGCGGAAACAAACGCCTTTGTTTAAACTTATCCGCATGAAAATATTACTTAAAAATAAAATTAAGCTTAGCTTTTAGAGGAAAACATCAAGCATATTACAAAGAACTATCTCAGAAAATTTCACATCAATATTCGAATAACTTTTTGAGATATCATTGTTACAGTAGACAGCTTTCTTCAAAAATACCGTTCTTCAGAAAACGCGTTTAAATGCAACTTCCGTTCTGGAGTTCAGTGTAAGACTCTGTAATAATACAGCTATAACTCCAGTTGTGATTCACGTAGAGTAAAAACTAAGACAATTTTGGAAAGCTAATGAATCAGACTACAAAATAAAATCATAAAAACAATTACGAATATTTCATCGAAAATGTCGACAAGAAATACATTTCCCACTGCCCCCCCCCCCTCACATGAGAAACAATATAATATCACTAGTAATGTTTTAGAATGAGGCAGCATTTTCTTACTGCATGAAAATCAATCTGCAAGGAATATCGAACTGCTAGCGTAACATTATCTGTGAAAGCACAACTGGTAAACTGACACATGATTACTTTTTAATAATTAAATGAATGCAGTAGTTTCATAAATGTAAGAAAAAAAACCTTCTCTGCCTTTGTCATTTAAACAAAACTATTGTAAATAATAGGACTCGACCGATGGCATTTTTTGGCCGATGGGCCGATGCCGATTGTTCAAAGATGGCCGATTGCCGATGGCCGATAGTTTTCCTCCAAATGGCCAATTGCCGAGGGCCAATGCCGTTGGCCGATGGCAAAAAAAAAAAAAAAAAAAAAAAAAAAAATCTGAAAAAAAAAAAAAAAAAATTGATAAGACTGTCTGGGATTTAAAGGATCATTGATTCATTTCACTTTACTTCCTTTCTACGAATAAGGAGTTGTAATCACAAAAAAAAGAAAAAAAATAGATTTCGTCCTAAATTTTTATTTTACAATCACCCAATTCAAACTTCTCAAGTGTTTTCGGCACATCTGTACATGCATATGTACGTAAGAACATATAGATGACCGAAATATTCATTTTGAACGCCTCCTTAGTTAATTATCGCAAATTCTCTTGTGATGTCATCAAGCGCGTAAACTAGCGCCACTCAAACAAATAACATAACATTTCGTCGGATTTAGTTCCGTGTGACCTTTACCTGTTCCCAGCAAAAAAACATTTGCATTGACGCCGCTTTCTTCCGTCAGGAGAAGATAAAGCTGCATCACAGAAGGTAGCGAAAAATGGCTTCCAGGAGTTTTCCAAAAGTTATATGAACACTGGCAGAAGTACATAGTCCCTCAAGGTGAGTTTTAGAAGGTGGATGTGCTTCGGTAATGTGAACTATTCTGTAGAAGGTTTTATACATCTTGTCCCCCAAACTTTTGGATCATACTACGTACAATCTGTAGTTATGCTTCTCTTTTTTTTGACTGCTGTATGATAGAAGACAAAGAACAAGAGCCAAAAAAAAAAAAAAAAAGAAAGAAAGAAAGAAAGAAAGGAAAAAAAGGAAGAAAAACAAAGCGACTGTTTAATAACCAATTGTTTTGTTTTGTTTTTTTTTAAATTGAACATATAACTAAGATTTCAGTAATATCGTAATAATGTATGGATTTAGGTACACTAAACATAGTTTAAAAACATTAAATTATGTTGTTTAATCATTCAAAAAATAAATTAAGAATAAAATTATGAAACCGACAACAAATTACGCAATTCAAGTGGAAAGATTGCGCGTAGATATTTTTTAGTCACCAAATTAAACAAAAAAGGTAATAGATAAATTACAATATTAAATTATAATAGGAATATTTTTATACTTATTTAAAATTTATGAATAGAAAAGTTTGCATTTTTCATAAAAGCTATAACAGTGACATAAATTTTGCGGACAAAAGAAATAGCCATGAAAAGAGCGAGGTTCTTAAAACGCAGCTACAATAAACAAACTCAATATTTACACTAAGTTAATAACTGAATACATATACTACTTGATCTGGTGTTTGCACACGTAATACTGAACAATTTGATTGTTTAATCTTTTATGAAGAACTACAAACAAGTTCTAATTGAATTTTTCGATTTAACAATAATTTCCTGAAATTTAAAAAAATGCATAATAGAAAATCCTTGAAATTTTTCTACAATAAACATATTAATAAAAATATGATGAAAACGAAAATAACTTATTCATTGATTTTATATAAATACAAAAAAATAGTTACTTGTAACAGAAAAAAAATCGATCGCTATTAATGATGCAAAAAAGATGGGGCATTACGAAATATAGGTAAACAAGTATATGAAATACGCAAAATGACATTTCTTGACAGAAATAAATAATCGCTAAATATTTAAAAAAAGCTTGAAACGACAAGGGTGGGTTAGGGTGTCACCCTCTGATTTTGGAGTAACTCACAACATTAAACTTCGCCCCCAACTTTTTCCTCATTTTTTTAGTACAGAACCGCTACCACCAACGCCTCGGAAGAGTTTCTGAATCTTCTTCAGCACTTCCGAAGAAAAAATTCAAAAAGTCCCTTTGATTTCCGAATTATGTCACCATTCAAAATGTCTTTAATCAATTTCTTACATTAATACTCTAAATTCTTCCTAAACAATAGATAAAGCTTGGGGGAAAAAATCTCTAATTTTATGAATGGTGTTAGTTTTAAACAACTCAGAAGGTACAACTAGAGTTTAATTTCAGAAATTGAGGGAGTGGGAGAAAGGGCATACAAGTGTTCTCGGAAATACAAAAAATTGTTGTAAAAAATAGAGTTCAAAATAATCATAAATATTGAGCAGGAAAACCCTTTTAAAACTTGCACCCGAGTTTGTTTTGACGTGCAGTGGCGAATTTAAAATATAGCAAATCTTGCAATTGCACGAGAGGCCCAATAACTATAAGGGTACCGTAGGAGTTACAAAAATGGTGATAAATGTTTTACAACTTCTGTGATAGAGAAATAGGGCCCCAAAATGTATTTCGACAGGCCCCAAACCTGTAGCTCCGCAGAAGCGATACAGAAAAGACTGCATTACTGTGATTCATATTACAAATATCGAAAAATTGCCATCGGTTCAACGGGAATCAAACAAAATGAAACAAAACCGGTCTCCATGGTCTACAATTGGGCAATATATCACCAAATGATCGTCAGTCTGAGACGCTATATTAGTTTTGCAATGAAATAAGTAATAATAACCACAAAAAATGAGTAAACAGGCTTTTTAGAACACCCGATCGAAAACAAAAAGGGAAGTGCACAACTGGAACATACGCACACCCCACATGCGAAAATTTAGCCTTCTACAGCTTACCATTTTTGAGTTATGACTTATGAGAGATACATGCGTATATGCAGCCGCAAGAAACAATGCAATAATTAACTTGTTTGATACCTGAATGCAGTATTAAAAACACTTTCAGCGGTGACTAAAATAGAAATTCATACTGAAGTTTTTAGTAAACAATTTTATATGAAAACAATACCTCCCTTTACTTTGTACTAAAAAGGAAAACAACAAAGGTCCTTTTTTTTTTTTTTTTTTTTTTTTTCAAAAATATCGACCAATTCCATCGGCTTTTCGATATTTTTTAAGGCCGATGTTCCCTGCAAGTTAGCATCGGCCGCCGATGTCGATGCCGATGGCTAAATTGTTGAACCATCGGCGCCGATGCATCGGTCGAGTCCTAGTAAATAACTACAATTGATTACTTAGCAGCAAAATTCTAAACAGCCTATTTTCAGTAAGTAGAATAAAACTTTTAAACTCGTAGTCTTTTTAGGGTTTGAAACGTACTTCAATGTAAAATTATGCTCGTATGATAGTATTTTAAGTTTTTTAAAAACATCATTTTTTTCCCCACATTATTCCATATTTTTTTATTATTTGCAACTAGGGGTACCCGCACAGCTTTGCCCGTAGTAGAAAAATTAAAAGGTTATTTGTGTATATTTACAAATAATGGATGATGAATTTTTTGCTAATTAGCTACATTAATTTGCTCGCCCATGTTATGGTTCCACGTCATGATGATTCGGTAATTTACTCGTCCATGTTATGATAATTTTCTCGGTAAAATGTTCTTAAAATTGGAATATAAAAATATCAAAATTGAATTTTCGAAAAATCGCTTCGAGGTGCTCACCCCTATGCTAAGAGCTAATTTTGTGCCAAATTTCATGAAAAGCGGCCGAACGGTTTAGGCGTGTAACAGACATCCAGACATACAGAGACCCAGATAGCCAGAGATCCAGACATACAGACTTTCAGCTTTATTATTAGTAAAGAAATGGTTACTTTTTATTTTTTCTTTCTCTATTTATTTAGTTTATGTATTTATTTTGGTTGCGTGGAAGGATGTCTCAACGGAAGATTTAGCTGCAAGTTGCAATACTGAGTTACCGCTACACTACCATTGAGGGAAATAGTTTTTCAAAACTACTTTATCTATCTTGAAAGACTCCCAAAATCTGTTTGATAAACCTTTTCTCATTCTTCAACACAAAAGAAAATTTCTGTTTAGTTTAAAATACATATTTTACTTATGTATTCTCCTATGAAGGTAAAAATCATAATATAGAATTTTTATTGGAAACTTGGGGGGAAAATAAACTAAAAACCCCTTCCTGAGAGTTACTTTTAGATAGGCTTGAGAGCCATTAGTTTAAACCCTCACGAATAGGAGTTTTATAATTAGAGCAGGAATTAAAATGGAGGTTGCAATTTCAATCATTGGCTAAGCAAAAGCTTGGGCAAAGAGCTCAAGTCAAGTGACTTGACATCGACGGATGGTCGACCCGTTTTGCATGAAATTAGCGAAATAAACCCGATTTCTTCCAATGCTCTTCTTTAAAATCTATCACGTGAGTTGGGGTCTTTCCTTCACAAATGAAAGTCTTCACTCCCTCCATTTTGTCTCTTCTCAGGGGTCTTACATAGCCGAAAGTCAGCAAGCAAAATTCTAAGACAGAGCCGAGTGTGGGATTTTGTACTAAACAGCTTAAAATTTGAATGGCAAACAGTTTATATCAATGTACAAATAGACTTTTTGTAACACACCTCTGAAGTCCTCTTGTCCTCATTTTTTCTGAATTACTAGTTTTGAGAGATAATCTGTTTCTGAAACTTAATCTGATGAAAGGATGCCTCTCTAAAAACGATTCAGTAGGGTCGCTCTCATGAATGAGGTTGCTGCGGGAACAAACGAGAATCGAATTAGAAACGTCAAACAAGGGGATGAGCGGCAATGATCCGGAACACTTTTTGTCATGTCTCTGTGTTGCGCCTTTGTGTCTCTTCACCATAATCCCTTTAGCCATGGAAGGTCTTCTTCCTCTTGTCGGTGGATCACACATTGTCAGGCATTCTTTCTTCGTCATCGGAGGATCAAGCTACTGTTGAGTTCCAAAATGGTTCCTCATTCAGAGGAACCAATGACTCGTGGACAAACGATTCCCATCGGTCCTTTGCAAACTATCGTTTCCGTTCCAGCCGTTTGATTTTTCCTCCCGGAATAACCTATTCTGCGTCATAACAGTTGCTGTTTATTTTGTGAAAGGGATCCCAGATACATGAATGATCCGGGCGAGCTACTATTATGGCCGGACTAATCTACCGTCCAACTTCCTTCAGCAGAACTGAATCATGCAGAAACTCTGTCTCTCTCTCTTCATAAGTAACTGCATTTTCAAAAGAGTTATCTTTTTTTCTTCAATAAGTAATAATTTGTTTGAGCTTTTCACATGCTGATTGTATTTCTTTCTATCAGTGCTAACGATTTATTTGAAAGCAATATGTCTCCAAAGATTCTGAAAATATAAATGCAGATCCATAACGCCCTGAATCCAGGCGCATAGCATAATGCGATGAACTTATACTTCAGAAAGTTACGTCTGAAGTGCTTAGTAATGCGAAGAATAATGGCACGAATTTGACAATATATAAAACAAGCATTGTAATCTTTCGTTTTAAATGTCTAAGTTTGGCCATATAGGGAATAAACCGATTATTTCAGAAAGGGCGTAAGTTCCATTTTTTTCCAAAACTGAGTTAGCTATGGTTTTAACATATTTGTATGAAGAGAAATCGAATCGTCTAGTGCAGCTGGGAAGTCAATACTTATACAAAAAGCACTTTATAAAGGGCCACATTTTTTGTTTAGTGCAGAAGGGGCATAAGCCCCGGACTTATGCTCTTTCTGCACTAAAGTCGAATGAAGGAATTGTAAGACGCAATGCGAATATATGGCAAGATCATAGAAATTATGAAAGGAAAACGAACAACTCCTTTAATCAAGCATTATTACGGTAATGGTAGGTCTATCAATAAAGGGAGTCGGGGGGGGGGGGGGGATTCGAAATCATGACCTTGGTTGAGATAAGGCAGAAAAGTATTGGAACAAAATTCGCTCATTTCTCAAGGATTTTACTAACAACACTCTAGGAACTGTGAAAAAACTGTACGCTTTCAGTGAGGTATACGCTGGTCAAAATAAGAACAACACTGCAGGCGACTTTTCTAGAAATTGCACTGAACCTCTGAGAGAACAATTGTTTGTCCTTTGCGATCAGGATTTTGGGACAGTAAAACGAATGTTACACAGATATAACAGATTATTACCATGTGAAACCCAATCTCTTACTATGATTGAAATTCTGAAATTAAACCAAGATTCAATGTTAAATCTGTTGAAAATAATGAAATCTGCAACTGCTAAAACAGGTGTCCTTCATTTTTTAAGAGGACTTTTCTCCCAAATTAAGATTTTGGAAAAAGATTCTACTGGCCGGCAAATGTTTTCAATTCTCAACAATCATGATGTTTACATATTCAATATAACACCAAAGGAACGGTTTCAGGCTAGCTATTTTATAGACGGTTTTCAAGAGCATACTGCAAAGTAACGTTTGTCGACTGAACTACCTTTGCCAATATTGAGTAAAGGGGAAATTTAATATTGTAGGACAAAGTAAGAGATATCAAGATGATTATTCAATGCAATTTTAAACAAAATCATATTAATATGTACAACGAACTTGGTACAAAAAAACTAGACAAGAGAAGGATATAGTAAAAGAAGATTTCCACGGGGGAGGATGTATTTGATCAATATGAATAGTTTTATGCGCATATGAAACTTCTGCTATTTTTTTTTCTCGGTTTGTTAGTTTTTACTTTTTTATTTTTCATTTTTTTACACCAGACTTTATTGTTGCATAAAAACAAGACGAGAGAAAGAGAAAAATAGGGGAAGACCGCCTATATGGACCCCCTAATTACAAAAGGCCTGTGCCACTAAATGCGAAGCAAAACAAAAATAAAAAATAGGGCATCTGAAGTCAAACTTAATTAGAAACCGCCTTAAATAGGGTAACGACCCCAGTAATTGGCACTTTAAGAGTTTGTCCTTTAAACTTACTTCTGTTTTCATTATTTAGAAAAAAAAATTCTCTTGTAAATATTTTTGTATTAAGTAATGCACATCTGTGCATCTATTTAGTTTACTAAAGGCAAAAATACTTTAACAGATATTTTTATAAAAATATATGTATAAAAAATTACCAAAATCACCAGTAATTGGCACCTGATACCCCAGCGTATGACACCTTGTGATCCAGTGATTGGCACATATTAATAGAACTGGAAAATCACTTTATTTTTTCACTTTTAGATTACATACAAATTGTGCATGCTTCCCTTAAACCAGAAAAGAAGTTTTTGGAATAAAAATGGCTGATTTGACAATAGCCACATTTGTTTCTCTTTTTATGCACTGCAACCATTTAGTAACATGAATTGAAGTTAAAATCTTTAAAGTAAATGCACACTCAGTTGGTATATAGTCTTCTACTTTTAAAAGATTAGATACGAATCTTATTTTAGGACATTTTTGTTAGAAGTGCCAATTACTGGTGACCTGCCAATTACTGGGGGTGTAACCCTACCTACATTTTCTATAAATATGATGATATTTTTTTTTTTAAATATTGTTAACAAAGTTGCAAAAGTCTAATTTAGGAATATTATGCGCATATATTGAACCATGTGCTTCTTAAATTGGACCGTAACAGTAAATTTTAGAATAACTTGTCTTTGAATTATACAGTCCTTTTTACAGGGTTTTGCAATAGAATTTCCCTTGCTTTGGGCTAACTTGGCGCATTGTTGATGAACCCACTGATGGCATTTCATACACACACGTGTCGAACCTCTGAAACATTTAAAATTAATTACATATTTGCGAAAAAATGGTTTAATAACCATTAAAATAAAATTCTTGAAGCATTTCCCAGCTCCGAAGAGAAGCACAACTAAAACAAACTATAACGAAAAGATAATTTTGAAAATTTTAATCCATTCTGTCATAAATAAAAGAAATGCAATGTACAATTTTCGCGTTTTTAACTAACAATCGCTGTAAAACCGCAAACACAAAAAAATAAATGAAAATAAAAAATAAATATTTCGTATTTCTTAGCCACCTAACCTTGAAACCGAAATTGAGAGTTTCTCCCAAATGATTTCTTTGAAGCTATAAATAGTGTTAGGTGCGCGTTTCTATTGTAGATCCAAAGTTATAACAAGTCGTGTGAGATGGAACCTTCGCCGGGGCGCGTAACCGTTTAGCGAGACCCTTTTGTCGGGGGCTCGAGAAATGCTCCTACATACAACCGCAGCTAGAGAGCGCGCGATGACATTAATAGAAAGCGCGGGCTTTTTATTAATCCTCGCAGCGCTCATCTTCGATGCAGCGCTCCGCTCGGGCCCAAGTGGCCTAATGTAATTTCCAATCGACGCCCCTCTCAATGGGCGGCCCTGTCATCACAAGGTGACAATTGCTTTCCCTCCGCTCCAATTGAAACTGTCAGCGCCAGAAATCCCCGCGCCAAGGTTAAAGGCGCAGCCACCGCTTTGGCGACTGAATTCGCCACCTAGGTGCAACGCCAATGAGGAGTACGTCATCCACTGGATCAGATAGTTTGTTCATTATTTAGGTCCCGCACGGCTTTGCCCGTAGTAGAAAATTGAAGAAACATTTGGTTCGCCTGTATATTTACAAATAATGGATGATGAATTTCTCGCCAATATGCTATGTTAATTTGCTCGTCCATGTTATGGTAATTTGCTCGTTCATGTTAAGGTAATTTACTCGTCCATGATATGGTAATTCGCTCGGTAAAATGGGCTTAAAATTATAATAGAAAAAGAACAATATCGAGCTTTCAAAAAATCGCTTCAAGATGGTCACTCCTATGCTACGAACTAATTTCATGAAAATCGGCCGAACGATTTAGGCGCTATGTGCGCAACAGTCAGAGATCCAGACATACAGACTTTCAGCATTAAAGAAAATAAGTATGCGTTGTGGACAAAGGGCCATTATTTCCTTCTCTCCGTTAGCAACGATCTGTTTCATAATGAATCGTTTATTTATTTAACAATAAGAAAATATCGAGCTAAAACTTCAAATTATATGAAAATCTCTAAATACGAGGGCCGAACAATAAAGAATGATCATTGAATGTCAAGGTAAAACCTTCAAATTATATGAAAATCTCTAAATACTTGGATTGAACAATAAAGAATGATCATAGAATTGATGAATGAATATCAAGGTCAAGTCTTCGAATTATATGAGAATCTCTAACTGTTTGAGCTAAACAATGAAGAATGATCATAGAATTGATAGTATTTGCATTTTCAAGTATTTTCGGAACCTTCTTTTCAAGAATGTCACAT
This sequence comes from Uloborus diversus, assembly GCF_026930045.1. Lineage (NCBI taxonomy): Eukaryota > Metazoa > Arthropoda > Arachnida > Araneae > Uloboridae > Uloborus > Uloborus diversus. The sequence goes on from NC_072732.1 coordinate 98,177,204, forward strand.
CTTGGGTTTTGTTTGATCCATTAGGCATGAGACGTCTGTGTCGTTTAGCGAAAGATGTTACTGTTTATTCCAAAAACAGTATTTCACACAAAAACGAGCTGATGTGTGCATCACATAACTCCTTTTTACTCCAATTTTAATGTCATTTCCCCATTATTGGCAATTTTAATGTTATTCAATAGTTTCCTCTCTAAATATCACCAATAGTGAACAAATTGAAACCAGAATTTAAAAAAAAAAATCGCCAAGTTGGCGACAAAACTTGGCGACCAAAAGACTGGCGATCTATTCTTAAGTGCCCGCCAAATAATAACACCACTTGAGTTTACATCAAAATTAACATTGATTTCCCCCCAAAAAGGGGCAAAAGATCCCTTTAGAAACAACCGAATGCAACCAAAAGGGGAGGTGCACAACTAGACCCCACTAGGAGTCTACGTACCAAATTTCAACTTTCTAGGACATACCGTTCTTGAGTTATACGACATACATACGCACATACGGACGTCACGAGAAAAGTCGTTGTAATTAACTCGGGGGATGTCAGAATGGATATTTCGGGTATTTATACGTTCTTAGGCACTTATCCGCGTATGGTCGGGTTGAAAAAAAAAACTCAACATTAATTCGGGGGTGAGCAAAATGGAAATTAAGGCCGAATTTTGAGTGAAAATTTTTTCGCGAATAGGGTAACACCCCCAGTAATTGGCACGGCACCAGTGATTGGCACTTCGAACAAAAATGTCCTAAAAAATGACTCGTATCCATTTTTTTTTTAAATAGAATGCTACATACCAACTGAATGTACATTAATTTTAAAGATTATAACTTCAATTCATGTTACTAAATGGCAGCAGTACGTAGGAAAGAGAAACAATTGTGTCTTGTGTCAAATCAGCCATTTTTGTTGCAAAAGCTTCTTCTCTGGCTTAAGGATATAAATCCATTAAAATCTGACTTAAAATACATTTTAAATTTTCGTTGTCAGAAGTTTTGTTTAGTTAAAAGGTGTTACTTTAATTGTGTAGAAGTGTATTTTCGTTCCTATTTGGAATTTTAAAATAATGACGGGTGCCATTTACTGGTGCTTCAATTTTGCTAGTCCCCAGTAATTGGCATGTGTGCCAAGTACTGGGGAAATAGCGTCATTTCCGCGATAAAACTGAGTGAGGTGTCATTATCTTCAGTTTTTTGCGTGGATTACGAATATGATAAAGCGGAAATTGAAATCGGTAGCTTTTGTACAGTAACTGTCAAAAAAAAAAAAAAAAAAAAAAAAAAAAAAAAGCATCAAAATCATCAATTTTTGAAGTTGCGGCTTTTTGTCAATTGGAGTGACTTTTACCAGAAAAAAAATCCAAATGAAAGTAAGTCAGTAATTAATTTTATACTGGGGGCTCCGTCCTCTGCTCGATTCACTCGCTAACCCCCGTTCGCCACCTACGGTATCTCAATGCCGCCTGCAGCATTGTGGTTTTTCAAGAAAAAGAAAACCGACTTGTTGCATTTGATAAATAAAAAAGATTAAAACTTATGCAAAAAAGTAGGCTATATGAGTTTTTAACTATACTTGGGGCAAACCTAACTTGGTAGCATTCGTAAAATCAAAACTGTAAACCGAAGGATGAAACAGCATTAATTTCAATATCTTTTCCATGGAACATTCCAAATTTATGTTTTTATTTCTCTAAAATACTTTTCCAACATGAAGAAGAGTGATTTAGCATTAATTTATATAAAAATAGTGGTACCCGCATGGCTTTGCCCGTAATAGAAAAATTAAAAGGTCTTTAGGTTCGCCTGTGTTGCGAATTTTCTCGCCAATTGGCTTGTGCCCATGTTACGGTTCCACGTTATGATAATTTCGTAATTTACTCGTCCATCTTATGATAATTTTGTTCTTAAAATTGGAATAGAAAAAGAACTACATCGAATTTTCGAAAAATCGCTTCGAGGTGCACACCCCCATGCTGCAAACTAATTTTGTGCCAAATTTCATGAAAATCGGAGGAGCGGTCTAGGCACTATACGCGTCACAGATATCCCGACAGACAGACAGACAGAGATCCAGACAGAGAGATTTTCAGCTTTATTATTAGTAAAGATAAAGATGAAGAAAACAAATTCTTCCCCATATTATCAAATTTATATGAAAAATGGGCTTAAAATTGGAATAAAAAAAGAACAAAATGGAATTTTCGAAAAATTGCTTCGAGGTGCACACCCCCATGCTATAAACTAATTCTGTGCCGAATTTCATGAAAATCGGCCGAAACGGTCTAGGTGCTATGAGCGTCACAGAGATCCTGACAGACAGAGATCCGGACAGAGAGAGATCCTGACAGACAGAGATCCTGACAGAGAGACTTTCTGCTTTACTATCAGAAAAGATTACCTACTTTACATTAACACTGGATCACAAGGTGTCATACACTGGGGTATCAGGTGCCAATTACTGGTGATTTTGGTAACTTTTTATATGCACATTTTTATAAAAGTATCGATTAAAATATTTTTGATTTTAGTGAACCAAATAGATGCACAAATGCGCACTTTTTGATACAAAAATATTTGCAAGAGAATATTTTTTTTTCTAAATACTGAAAACAGAGGTAAGTTTAAGGACAAACTCTGAAAGAGCCAATTACTGGGGTCTTTACCCTACAATACTTAGTTTTTTGTAAAAAGAAATTAAAAAAAAAAGCATTTTTCATTCTTATTTTTCTATCAAGAACGCACTATTTGAATTTATATCTTATTGTAAGGAGAACAATTAGTAGCAGTAATGACATATTTTGAGATACCTCAAGTAGTATCTTTGAAATTTAGTGCAAGAACGTCATAAATAAAACGCAATCCTTTAAAACTTACACTTTTTACACTTCTTCTTCATGAAGCAGAGCAGAAACAACAGATTTATTTGAAAAAGACCTTAAGCGTATAAGGAAAAAGTTCAATTAATGGCTTGAAATATAGTTTTACTACATGATATCTTGCTTTTAATTTTCACAATCGCTCTCCTGAAAAATCACCTCTTTTGAGACAAGACGTTGTTTTGAAAGAAGTGAGCGGCATGTTCTTATTCGATTATTCTCCATAAATCAAACGTAAGAAGACTAATGATTATTACAAAAATATGATAGAAAAAAAAGTTTTTTTTTTTTGGTTTGTGCTCCTGTTTTCAAATGAGTTGCATTTATTTTTGAGGAAATCTTATTAAAATAGGAGTTGAAAGTCTATTTATTTTTGGTTATACCCAGTTACAATAGTCGGAAATAAAAATTAAACTTTAATCAGCAGATGCGGGTGAACTTTGCAAAGTCTATGAAAAAAATTTACTTCAATAAAACCTTACTGTTAATTCAAAGCATCGAAAGAAATATATTTTATTTTCCTATGCATGATAAAATAATTTATGTCTTTTTTTTTTTTCGATATTCTAAATTTTATATTTATTTTTCTTTGATTCAGAGGCTGTCTTATTTGAATACCCTATATTGCCTTCCTAAGACTTTAAAAGCCAGGGCCCGACTAACTAAAGGTGAAACCCTAGGTCCACAGTAATTTGGAGGCCCCTTCAAGGCTCTATAGCGGAATGCAGTGGTTGATTTACAGGTTTGGGGGCTCGTCGGAACGCATTTTCAGAGGCCCCTATGCCTATCACAGAATTATGTAAAAAATTTGTCATGTGCATTTATGGGTTCCTTTGGGACCTCTCTTAATTATGACATGATAAATTTGCTACTGGCAGAGTGTTAAAAAATTCTCACTGACAAAAGTTTTAGTCCAATTAACAAGTCATTATTTTGAAAAATTTCTCGTATAGTTGTAATGCTATGCATAATTCTTTAAGTAACTTGGGACTCTTAGAAAGTGGGGGCCCCAGGCCCATGTCTGGTAGTCCTGTGCGGTAACAAGGTAATATTTTTAAGACCCGTATTCGCTGCAAATGTATCGAATATTGCTTTACTCGATACTTTTAGTAAGTGGGGAAAATGTTAGAGGAATGTAAACATATTTTTGCGTTGGACAAATTGCGGAGTAGAAAAAAAAAATCCAGTCGGTTATCATTCAACCCCAGGCATTAGTTTGAATTCTGAGGTCCTGAATTTACAAATTATGTTTTTTACAATCACGAATTGCGATAGGACCCGACTCGTTGGGTTTCTTGTTTCTACAAATGACTCTGTCTAATCTCAACCAGAATTTGAATCCAAGACGTCAAAATTCAAATGAATGCCAGGGGCTGGATACTAAATGTTGTGTGCTGCATACTGTTCTTGTCAGAAGAGGATGGTGTACATGCAAGAGGTTCCAGGTATAAATAAAGTCGATTCCTGGCTGCCACCGCCCAAGAGCGCGCTACCGCCCCAAAAACAGCACACACGTGATGAGGCCGTTGGATCTCAAAAACGGCCCAGAATGCCAACTACAATCAAGTGGGGACAGTTAGCAATTCTGGATTGCTGAAAAACAAAATGACTGAAAAATGGATGATTATTGTATGAAACTTATTTTTTACTAACAATATACAACTTCAGAAAAGATAAATAAAATACCGAGGTATTTCGCCTAACTAAATACTAAAAAAAATCTTGAAGACATAATGTTTTATAATTGCCCGCTGCGGTGGGTACAACCGTACGAAAGGCCGTAAAAAATAATTGAAATTTCTGTAGCTAACAGTTTTGAAACTCTATTACGTGGGTTTCCCAATATTCTGAAGTGTTTCCTACAGTAAGCAAGACTTTTTGAAAAGCTAAAAAAGTGGCTATTTCTTTGTGTTTTTTCAAACTACATTGTAAAGAAAACGCTTTTTATCAGCCACGAACTGTTTCGGGGAGTCCTTTTCTCACATTTCTCATGCTTCTAACTTATTACAAGAACACATTCAATGTGTTTTTTTTTTTTTCCTGATCTCTAAATGCATGGTTTTAAAATGAACCATGGGATTCGATCCTCATTTCCCTACTCACACATTATCTCCAGATATAGTCTTTATTCGTACTGAGTTTACACGACTACACTGTAAAAACGATTCAGAAACGTTCCTGGAAAATATTAGGCAGCTGATGTGCCCAATTTCAGCCAGTAACATACCTCGCAAAACCCAGGAATGTTTTCCGCTAAAACTCAGTAACCTTCTTAAAATTATCCTGAGAAATCCAGAAATCTTCCCGTTTAAAGCCTCAGTCGTGTCTCTAGAACTTTAAAGTAATTTTAGGTAGGGACAGTGGTTGGAAGTAGCGCGCTACAAGTAGCGACGCTACTGTAGTAGCTATATTTTTTAGTAGTTTGTAGTGTAGCGCACTACTTCTTAAAAAAAGTAGTGTAGCGAGTAGTTCGATACAAAAAAAGTAGTTTGTAGCGATTTCTAAAAACTACTTTTAAATAAAGTTTCAAAAAAAAAAGAGAAGAAGAAGAAATGAACGAGGTTTCAAACGAATCTGACTTGTGCAAATTTTACGCGAGTAAAATTTGCGCCAATCAGATTCGGAAGACTCTGAAAATTACGAACTGACCTCAGATTGACACCATACGTTCTATCTGTTTGACGCCATTAGTTTGTTTAGCATCGAAATTTTCACATTTCCCCAATATTCACCTTAAATAGAGCATGGCTTAAAAAGAAAAGAATAAGCGATAACTGCCAATGTAGTACCATGTTTCATGGGCGCCCATATGGAAGGCACGTGGTGGCTCAAGCCCCACACCCCCCTGCTTTAGAAATTACCGCTTGCTTTTAGTACTTTTTCTTCGCAAAAATGAAAAAATATTTCTTCTCCAGCCATTAATTAATAAGTTATTAAAAATGTCAAATTTTTTGATAATTCTAATCTGTAATGAAATCGGTTTCCATGTGAAAATATCCTACTAAACCATGAGAAAAATATCTGAGCCCCCCCCCCCCCCTCCAAAAAAAAAAAAAACTTTGTATATGGGTGCCCATGCCTCGTTTGTGTTTTCTGGCAGCTGAGAATGTCCCGTGGATGAACATTTTAGATTTCAATGAGACTATTTTGCCAATATCCACCCAATATGGAAGCAATTGTAAATATTATGGAAGACAATGACATTGAACTGCCTTTTTTTTTGGCCGGCTAACAACAAATATTACAGTATTATGGAAATATATGATCACGGAAATTTTCGTTTCTCGCAAATTTGCTCGTTTAGCAAAAGGCTTACGGTATCAATGTCACCTGTATATTACTGTCGAATTTCAATGCGAGGGATGCGTCCCAAGGCTCCTAGCGTAGGTTGAAATTACGCATCGTGGAAAAGGGTATCTATACGATTTTTTTATGAGCATACCAATCATTTTAAGACATTTGAAAACGTCCCTCAAACTGTTTTAACCCATTTCTTAACTTCCTATTACCGAATTTAAACATAGAGAATATAGAGAACTGAAATTTTACTGTAGTTTTAAAAAAACTGTGTTATTGAATAAAAACACTACTAAGCATGACTGCATCTATTTACACTTTCAAGTAGCCGAGCTGCATTTCTTGAATGAAATATTCACTGTCAAAAAAGGATTAAAATTTTTAAGGTTGAATTCCTTCAACTTTTAAATCAACTTATTTTTGCAGGGAATATTCGAAAAAACCGTTAAAAATATTTGGAATGATAAATTGGCTCAGCAAACGACAGAAAGAATAAATAATTCTTGGTAATATTCCATGTTCAAATGATTCAGTTTATTATTCTAAATCATTTTTTGAATCTTTTCGCTCAATCCTCAAACGGTGTATGCTTTTTACTTATTTTTTTTTTTTAAGTAGCTAAAAAGTAGCGAAGTAGAGACTACTTTTCAAAAGTAGTTTGTAGTTGCTACATTTTGGAAAAAGTAGTTGTAGTTGTAGTTAACTACATTTGTAATAAAGTAGTTGTAGTTCGCTACAAAAAAAAAAAAATGTAGTTTTTCCAACCACTAGGTAGGGATAATATAACAGCTCTATAAGCAGTGTTGCAATCATGGCCAAAGCTAAACCAGAATTGCAAGTAATGATTGTAACTCTTGCAAAGCTAAGTAGTCCAAAGACTTTTTCGCTCCCTTTGGGGGCTTAAACAATCTGCACAACCCGTAATTGAAACTAAGTCGATACATCTCATAAATACTCTCAGTTAATCTCTATAAACTGGGAGCTATAAATATTTTTTACAACAGAGAGAAGTATGCATTCCTGCAACTCCTGCCATTCAGGAAACTTTTTGACATTGATACTTGATATTTCCAGGAAGTGGATAAAAGCCGTTGAAATCCCGAAAAATTACACGGAAATACTCAGAAACGTTTCTGAAATTTTTTACAGTGTATAATGAAACATAAAATTAACTAAGTACAGAAACGCTGTAAAATAGAGCAGCGACAATGACGTCCTTATTTGTTTCGCATGTTTCTTTCTAGACATAAAAAGATCGTCAATTAGTTACAGCAAAATCGGTTTACAAAACGTTTTTGTGTACAATATAGTTTTGACCATCGTAAATATGAAAAATAGTCATGAAATTGGTCCCCCTTTTTTTTTTACTTTCTTCTATATCTAATATATAGAAGAAAGTATTGGATTCGTGCAAATTTTCGAATTTCGAATTTTGACGGATTTGAATGTTTTGAGGTGTGCTGAGTCCATTTCGACCATTTTTGGAAAATGTCTCTGTGTGTCCGTGTCCGTCATATTTGGGTGACCAGCTTTTCGTGGCCGCTCTACAGCAAAAACTACCGCACGAAATCGAACGAAATTCGGTTCACATATGTGCCCCTTATGTGAACCTGTGCCCATTGGTTTTTGGCGCGAATTCCTCCAAGGGGGTGGAACAATGGGGCGTTTCTTGAGTTATGCATGCCTGTTATTCCCCAGGAAGTAACTGGCGGAATCAAATAAAATTTGGTCCATATGTTGCTCCTAACAGGTACAGGTGCTAATTCAATTTTGGTATCTAAAGCTCAAACGGAGGTTGGGCTACAGACCGTTTTTGTCGTCAACTGTGACTGCTGTATCTCAAGAAATAATGAATGGAATCAAACAAAAATTTATCGAAAAGTAGCCCATAGAGGGTATAAGAGATGATTCTATTTGGTATCAACAGCTGAAAAGGGGATGACGCAATCGAACGTTCTTTTTTTTCCATTGTGAGGGCCATATCTCAAGAAGTAATGCTACGTTCTGGATGAAATTCGGAATAAACGTGAATCCATATGTAAACAGGCGTTGGTTCATTTTTGGCACCAATCGCTCCATGGAGGGGGGGGGGGCTGATTTTTTGAGCAATCACGATTGCTAAGTGTTTTCACTTGACCGTCCTTGATGTTTGGTTCCTTTTTCAACCCCACCGTCCTCTGCAAGCGCGGCTTCTCCGGTTCTGAGCACTGTTCCCCAGAAACCGCTTCTCCTGGTCAGTGACATGGAAGCATCAATGTCCTACACACACGCATGCTCATACACATACACACTCACATGCACGCCTTTACACACACGCCAATCTGCATACACACAGGTCTACGCGAACACACACACACACACACACACACACACGCCTGCACACATACACACAACTATACACTCATAATCGCCCAAGAGGAGGCGCAGACTTTGGGGGGACAGGAACCGTTTCTAGAAACAATAACTCCAATGAGTAGGGTCCTGTCGCAACTCGTGATTGCGAAAAACATCATTTGAATTCAAAATTTCAGAATTCAAATTGGTTCTCTCTCTCTCTCTTTTTTTTTTTTGTGTGTGAATAAAAACAGCTTTATAAATGCAACGGTAAGAAATATCAATCTAAATAGACTTTCGTCTGCGTATTTTGCGTGATTTTAATTGTTGGAAAATGATCAGAAAATCGCGATGATTTAAACTTTTTAACTGTTGCCATCTTGTGTTTGTTAATAAATAAATGTTTGTAATTATTTTCAGCAAGGCTTTTAATAAAATTTTCAATTTTCATTTTTTGCTTTGCTTTTGAGATAAATCGGGAATGGGAATGGTCGTCAAGTCTTGACGTGTGTAATTTTGTTTTTGTTGGGAATATTGCTTTCTCGTCAAGCATGGAGAAGGATCAGAATTATAGGAAAGATATAGAAGAAAGTTTCTTAATGACCACAACATACTTTTTTTTTTTTTTTTACAGTGGAAAAAAATGGAGTTGCTGGTTTCTTCTCTAGATTTTTACAGTTTTTGTCCTGTTTAAAAGGGCGGTTACATAGTTTTATATATTTTAAGAAAAACGAGTGTCATACGAAGTCTGTAATCACAATCCCTGGGATTCAAATTTAAGCAAGTAACGAACAACTTTATTAAGAAGATCTTTAAACAAATTTTTTGGCATCCATTTCATGGGATGGGTTCTGAAACCGAAAACGCATTTCAACATTTTTGCTGTGGATAATTAAACAAGACATCTCCACTTCTTATAAGTGGAAAAGGACTGCTAGGCAGCTGTCATTCATTAGATACAAATCACATGACCTTAAGAAACCATCTTTTTCTGCCATACATATATTTGTCAGGAATGGGAAAAAAAACATAGAACCCGTTTGCGCGAATACAAGCGTTTAGCAAGTACATTTTTTCTGCAAAGCTGCAAGTACCACCCCATAACCGGAGCTAAGGCTGAATGGAAAGTAACACCAAACAGTTTATGTGCAGCATCCCCTTTATGCCGTAGCTTTCATCTTCACTTTCCCGAGGTGGAGCTGTATCAAGTTTCTCGCTAGTTAACTAAAATATCTTTACTCAGCGCTTATATGAGGTTATTTTGTCTGCAGTTCGGTTATGGCTATTTCAGACTGATGAGCTCAATATTAAATGTAAAACCTTTGAACTTTGTAATTGAGCTGTTCGGTAATGATTTCATATTGTTTTAGTTTGATGAAGTAATATTACGTTACGGAAAAATTAAAAATTTAAATTATACGCTGAATTTATGTAAAATTCAAACAAATGTGTGAGTTAGTCAATATGAATTCTTCTAAAAAAATAGGACTAATATAAAAAGTTGTTTCCATTTGCCCCTAAGTTCACTATTTATGGGGAAAATGGAAACGCCTAAATAGTTCATCAAAAATTGCTGGGAAAGTGAAATTCATAAATGAGTGGATTTTGTAACCTTCTACGTGACAAGTAAAATTAGTTGAAACTAGATATTTCTCATCATTTTTAAGCATGCTGGAGAAGAAAATGTAAATTCACTATACTTTGAGAAATAACTTTTTTCAGTGTCATCACAGAGCATTAAGATATGCTCATTCAGGAGCCACAACTAGTCGAAGAGTTGCAGTAGATTAAGAAAACTTGCTTAACTAAGTAACTGAACATTTTCTTTTCTGAGCACGAACTAAACTATATATGGAATGAAGAACACGGGTAATTGATAACCGACTATTAACCGACTATACCTTTGTGCTTGAAAATTAAATGGATCAAATATCCAACGTTTTGATGCACAAAAATTGCAAATTACTGCAAACAAGGAACTGTGTTACAAGGAACACCATCTTCAATGCAAAGAAGTGTGAAAAACAACACTTCCAAAAACTCACACTTTTCTGCATTGAAAAAGGTGTCCCTTGTAACACCGAAACACGTGTCTGCAGTAATTTGCAATTTGTGTGCATTAAAACGTTGGGTAATTGATTTAGTTAACGAGTAATTGGTACAAAAATTTTGAAACCTTTTTTTCAGCCCTCTGGCATTGAAACCTAAATGATGAATTATTTGTAACAAGAAATTAAAAAATTATTCCCTTGAGCATTGGAAAATGAACGGAGGATCTTGTATGAATTTCTTCAGACGAAATTCCTGGCGTCGTTTTTGGCGAAGAGCCGTCAAGCGGGAACAGTTATACAATTGAACTGAATTTTCTTCATTTCGTTTCCTGTTCGTATTGTGCTTGCCACTTGTCCCCGTCAGTCGCACATGGCCTCCTCGCTTGCAATACTCACCCCCTGTTGCCAGTTGCGCTCAGGATAACAGAAACTCTTTTTGAAGAGCCCGCGCCTTCCCTCTCGCAACCTTTTAATTAATTTCAGCCTCAGCAGAAGGTGGGAATGCGCTCAACTCTTTCAACCAGTCTGTTTCACGGATCCCACTCGAATGGCGTCACTCTCTCTCCTCCATGACTTGAGAGTGATTGCTGAAAACGATGATCCCGCGGTTTGCGACAATCATTCGGTTTCTTTTTCTATTCAGTTGCTCCCCCCCTCCCTCTTCTTTTCCATGAAAAGAAATGGAAAATGCTTCTTCTTTGCTTCACTTTTTTCTCCCACAGCGAGGAAGTTTTATTTCTTTTCATTGATGGAGGACGAATACAAAAGGAATAAAGCACAGAGAGAAATAGAATACTCTTATTTATTTATTTTTTTCTTTTTCTGTCGCATTTAATATGTTACTGTGAGCATTTAATTTAATGAGTTTCGATTCCGAGCAAAAAGGTGAGGAAAAAAGGAAAAAAGAAAACAAGTAATCGAACGAAATGAAATTGTGATTCTTTCAACTGTCAAACGTGAAAAAAGCTTTTCAATTTGTACATTATTTAATTTGAAAAATTCATTTCTAAATAAAAATAATTAACAAATTGGGTCAATTTTCGCTTCACTTAACTTTTCTTTTCTTTTTTTTTTTTTTTTTTTGACAGAAACAATGTTATTGCCATTGCTCAAATGAATATTAGCATTATAATAATCAATTATCCAACGTATTGAAGCACAAAACATGCAAATTATTGTAGACACGTGTTTCGGTGTTATAAGGAACACCGAAACACTTGTCTGCAATAATTTGCATGTTTTGTGCTTCAATACGTTGGATAATTGATTATTTTAATTTTCAGCACAAAGGTACTTATTCGTTAATTAGTATTATAGTTTCACATACAGAACAATTTGTGTGCCCAACTTTTATACGCTTTCATGGTATACGAATCTGAAAACGTGTCAATAATTCCAGCGTAAATAATTGAAACACTATCAATGTAGTTTACATGCCGCATTGTAGACATATGTATATAATGCCACTGTAGAACTGTCGGTTCGCTTATGCTCAAAAAAGAACGAAGCGACATCTACAAAATAGTCTAATTGTTCATCATTTTGCATGATCATATTAATACGGTTATTCAAAAAGGGGAGTTTCCTTGCAAAATAAATAAATAAATAAATAAAACACTAGTACACGCCACTGGCTACACATAAGTGCTGATTATAAAGTACGAACAAAATTTTTTCCTTAGAAGAGAGTTCGAGAGCACTCATACAGCCGATCATTGAACCATCAGTCTGCCAGAGCGTATAAAGCGGGTACGATAAAACATGACTAATTTTCTGCAAATATTTTGAAGGTAATGAAGTCATTTTGTAGAAGTTCTACAAAGTTTCCGCAGACATCTTCAAATTAGAAGTAAATATTATGTTTCCCCAAATGACGCGTATTCGGTTCGAAGAAACATTATGTGATGTCCACCATTTTACGATGAAGTTCTACTATCTCTAATTAACCAGACATTCAATTAATTACGTGAAATACACCGACAGCTCAATCATTCCAGCCGAGGACTCCAGTTTCGTGCTTATTAGCCCGGCATAGGAAGTAACTGAGCTGGAGGTGGAAAATCTCATAAGGAAGCCAAGAGTGCCAAACAAACTGGTAGCTAATATAGAATTAGCACTGACCAGACAAGTGACCGAGGCAATGGTTCGGTTCAACTCGAAGATTGAAGGCAAGGCATGGTATTTTCAATAAGAGAGATCTCCTGCAACAATTTTTTTAAATGAACGAAGACGTTCAAATGAACGGATCAAAAGAGTGAACGAACCTCTGATGAACGGATCATTCCAAAAAAAAAACGACATTGCCCACCACCTCTAAATCACTGCCAAAAGATATCTATGCTTATTTCCGATATCTACGTTTCCAAAATTTTCAGAGCTCAAATTGATAGCGGCAGTTTTTAGTGACCCCGAAATACGAAAACCGAAATCCGATCTCCTCGCTTCAACAACAATGGGAGAGGGGACGAGAGGGGAAAAAAAATCCGAAGACTCTTTTGAGGATGTAGACGCTTTACGGAAATATTAAAGTCCGTGTGTACAAAACCATTTTACAATGCATGTTGACCGCGTGCGAAGCTCAAACGGACGCTAATATATATGAGTTTATAAATGTTCATATCCTACCCTCCCATATTTACTGTTTTCCTAAAAACTGAAGATCCAGTAGGGAAGAGCAAGATGAAGCAAGGATCTCTGCCACGTCCAGAAACAAAAGCATTGAAGCTGGGAGTGTATAACAAGCTAATGACTGTCGGATGCTTATGTTGAAGAAAACTAAAATGCGTAGGATTCTTTTGGGAATGTAGTGTATTCATTTCTGGGTGATATTACTTCGCAATTGACCTTTCGGCATTTGAGCACAATCTTTTTTATAAGCACAAAATCAGAGACTGATTTTACTTGGCATTGACATCTGACAGAGGTAGATAGCTTATAGATCAGTACTCGACTCCTTAAATTGGTCCTCACTCGCTAAATTGGTCCTCGCTCGCCACACATCCAATATCTATCAACATTAATATGCAATATTAATGTTGATAGATATTGGATACGTGGCGAATATCAAGAGTAGAATATGAACATTTGAAATTGATTTCAAAAACTTGAATTTTAAGCAAGATTTGGTAATGGGAAAGTGGTGTTAGGATTCCCTCTCGAATTGATAACTTCTCCCGGAAATTTTTCGAAACTGCAGTTTTTAAAACACAATTTTAGGCTATCTTTGCAGACAAGAGGTTTTTTTAGGATTTATCTCGGAAAATTTTCGAAATTTTTATCCTGAAGGAGCAATTTGGGGCCAGGACCTTACCCTGGAATTTTTTTGAGATTGAAGCCCTGAAAGCGCAGTTTAGGAACACTTTGATAACGTTAGGAAAAGGGTTAGGGCTTGGAGAATGCCTTCAGAAACACTGTGATGTTGAAGTTTCAAAACGTAATTTTGCCTTACGTGTAGAGACGTTAAGGAAGTGAGAAACTGTTTGAAATTGAAGGTCTGAGATGCATTTATAGGCTATGTTTCGTGACGTTAAAGGAAAGGAAAGGGTTGCGTGTGGGTCTTCCCGGAAATTGTTTCAACACTGAAAGGCTAAAAATGCAATTTCAAGCTATCTTTGGTGATGTTTAGGAAGGGGTAGGATATTCTGAAGCTTCTCCTGCTAAAAATATTGGGAAGCTATGTTTGACTTCATTAAATAGGGGTTTCTTAACGAAAATTGTTTGAAATTTAAGTTTTGAAAACATATCTTTTATGACTATGACACAGAGAAAAGAGCTTGGGGATCTGGGGCTCGGAAATTTTCCCCCGCAGTTTTAAAGGCCTAAAAACTCAATTTTAGGCTCTCTTTGGTTTTTAGGAAGGGTTTTTATGCACCCGTTGAATCCGCAATTGGACACCAGACTTGAATTGGACGAGCATTTTGGGGGCGGAGGGGGGACCAGTAGGTACCCCTGGTCCTCCTCCCTTTCCTACGCCACTGTATATGGGACTTGCTTTTAGGAAAGAATTCAAGACAGCATAGCAAACTATGGATATTTGAATTCTTTAATATCGAAATGAAAAAGAAGCAAGTTAAAATTAATTTAGAACTTCTACTATGGAAGTAATGATCTTCAATTCTTCAAGCATTTTTCGTTTAGATAAATCTTTTTAAGTATATAGCTTTCTTTAACATTTTTTTTTTTTTTTTTTTGTACGATATTTATTTGTCGTGATCGTTTCCCCTTTATTCTGTTTTGTATGTCTCTTTCATACTGTCCAAAAATATATTTTCTTTTCGTTAGATTATCTAGAAAGGCTTAGTTCTGTTTTCCCTATTGCTTGCTACTGACAAGTTTTTTTTCTCGGGGGAAAAAAACGCTATTTGCTGTCGAGTTTTTATATTAGCATACGTTAAAAAAAAAAGAAAGAAAAAAGAAATTATATGGAGTATCTTGTAGTTGAGGCAAGGTTTGAATATTCTACCAGCAGCACAAGTGGATGTAGGGGAGGAGTGGCAGTTGCGAAAGCACAATCGATAGAAAGCGAGTAGTAGCCGTCGGGAAGCGGATCATGTTTTTGAGAGGTTCGCCCGGAGTTAATATTAATGGAGGTGCGGTGGCTGCCAGTTACAAGTCTCCCAGTCAGCTGAATCTGCTACTCTAGTCTCTGCTGACCTCCGAGCCGCTGTCGCTGACGGATTCCCTTTCAAGAATTTTTTTTCCCGCGCGATCATCAAGTGGTTGATGGTCGGAAAACCCGAACGCCAGATGACACCGCTAATCATCGCCTCGTGCACTTACCTATACATGATAGCAGCTTCTGGAGACACATTTCTTTTTGCCAGCAATGTTGTGTGTGTGTGTGTGTTTTTTTTTTTTTTTTTGTGCAAGGGTGAGATGGGAAAGATTGTTTTTATGAAAGTGATTCGTTTGATATTTTGCCTTCCCCTTGTTACCTTTTTTTTTTTTCGCTTTTCTTCTCTTAGCTTTTGTTTTTGGTCGAGGTGCTAAAGCTGTCATACATTCTTAAAAAATTACACGACGAAAGAAAAGAAATATAGCTGAAATAAATAAGGGATTTGAAAGTGATGGAAAAATAATATCGTCACCTCAAAACAACAGTAATATATCTTACTGTTGTTTCTAGGTTTATAATACCTTACTGTTGCTCTGCGGCTAGGATATGCATGGGAGAAAAACATTGCTAGACAAAAAATCTTCACGCATCAAAATTGCATTTTTTATGTATATAAGAGAAAAAAAATCGAGTAAGTTTCGTCTCGCATATACGTATTATTTTTCTATCTGTTTTGATCCGTGCATTAATAATGCATTTATTTACATATATACAGGAATGCGACAATAGATATACCTTCACGTGGTGCAGGCTGGTAACGTCTTTAAAGACCAAAGCATCTACTGTTTTAGGCAAACTATTTCTCATGCCATACAAAAAAAAAAAAAAAAATATTTTCACAAAAACATTATTATCGAATTATAGAAGAAATACAATTTATAGAACTTTTCAAATCTGCTCCAATTTTGTTATCTGGTCGTTTTACTTTGTGAATGAACCATTTACCGAGTCAAAATTATAAGCAGTTCCAAAAAATTTCTATCAGTACAGTAGACCCTCGTTTTACGCGGGAGGTTACGTTCCACGGAAATGCCGCGTAAATTGAGACCTAATAGTAGTGTTAAAATAGGGGTTAGGTTCCGTAGGCAAAAAAAAAAAAAAAAAAACTACTTCATTCTAGTGATGACTAATTGTATAATAAATTTTTAATGTGTACTTATATCGATTTTCATGCACAACATGCGTTAAAGAAAACATAAATTAATTTCGTGTTCTGTTTATAAAGAGGAGCTGGCAATGATAATCTTTTGGCAGTCATTAAGAATGTTTCTTTGTAATTCTTTGCAGAGCATTAACGCATCCATGACCACTTGCGTCATTTCCTTCCTTCACTAACAAATCAGAAAGATCATTTCTATTGTCTAGGAATGGCTCAAAATTTTCATTGTAAACTTTTTGGTTGTGTGTGACCGATGTCGATATCCTCGTTGGTTTTGACCGCTTTTGTCACTCCTAAAAGCTCTTCCAGTGAGTTTTAAACTGTGTGTAATAACTTTACTTCTGGAAAGAACTTCGGAACCAATAGCTTAAAATGTCTCCAGTGGCCCAAGCTCGCTTATTAGCAAGCCAAAATGCAGTTTATTACGTGTAATATGCAATCTTTAGGAGTTTGGATTTTGAAAGAGGAAGAAAATTTTATGTGTTTGCATCGCCGCATCAGCGTAAAACCGAAACTCATCCGTGTAAAATAAAATAAAGATGTCAAATCTTATTCCGCGTATAATCGAAACCTCGTAAAATAAATCAGCGTAAAACGAGGATCTACTGTATTTGGTTACCCTATACATTTTTCAAATACATACAACAGAAAAGCAAATGTGTACAAGTTCCCTGAAAATTATAGCAGTTTAGATTTACCTTTTAAAAATATTCTTAAAAAAAAAACCCTGTTGCGAACACCACATGACTTCCTTGTACCTAGTACACCTATCAAATAACTGATGTTTTGTAATAACTTAAGAGAATTAGGTGCACATATCAGATACGCGCATTAGAAGTGAGGGGGACACCCCTACAGATTCCTTCCGATAAAGGGAGACATTTCACCTCTGTTGCGCTCGAGAGCCTATGTCAAGTTCTCAAAATTGAAAAAATTCGAACGACACAACTGTACCCACAATCGAACGGCATGGTGGAGAGATTTAACTGTACAATGCTGAATAATCTCTCCCTTATGGTCTCTAGAAATAAACAGGATTGGCATACGAAGCTATATTTGTTCCTGTTCGCCTATCTCAGTGCTGTCCACGAGACGGCCGGTTATTCCTATCTTCCGGGCTGAGATCTTAGTCTACCTTGTGATTTGTGTATTCGGTTGCTCTTCGGATGTGCTTTCCTTTCCTCAGAAATCATTCAGGACCTCCAGGCCCGGCTTGAACACGTTCATAACTTTGCGCGAGAGCGGATCAACATGGCGACGGAGAAAATGAAAACCCGATGCAACCAGGACTGTATCCAGAGGGGGCCCGACGGGTCGCCCCCCCCCCTCCGAAACTCGAATTCTTTTGTACTGTAAAACAGAAGCTTTTTTTTTTTTTTTTTTTTTAATTTCTAATGTCAGAAAAGGAAAATAACAAAGTTCTATTTTTTTAAATTTTGTTACTATTAAACGAGTGAAAATTTGAATGCAATTCTAGTTCTAATTAGCTGCAAAGCATACTTGAAATTTAGACCCTTAGTTAGAACTTCCTGCTCTCTTTCCCAATTCAATTCAGGACCAACACTTGTCACCTTCTGACCTTGTCAGTTTGGTAGACTTGCCCTACTCCAGGGGCGTGCACAGAAATTTTGGGGCATGTCACAAATGACTTTTTCGGGCTCCCCTCCATATTGTTTAGCCACATTTTCACACCTAGTTTTAAAAATATTGGGCCCCTTTCAGGCTCAGGGCCGGACCAACAGGTGTCCTTTCTCTCTCCTGTGCACGCCCCTGCCCTCCCCCTAAAACTCTTATAAAACTTACAATGTACAGATTTCGAGCCGGGGACTCCCCAAGGGCCGGGCGCCTAGTTTCCGATTAGGCTAGTATCTGGTTATCAAGATGTGCCAGCTCCTTGATACATCCTGAGCAAAAAATGCAGAAATCATGTTTCTCGTGTTTTTGTAGCATATTTTTCAAGATAAAATTTTGTGACTGATATCAAGGGTGCCCACCTTAGGGAGGGTCATGGCGCAGACTGCGCCATTGAAATTTTTAGGAGGGGGGATTAAAGTTTTGTGACTGATATGTTTCATGTCTTGCCATTTATTTAATATCGAATTCAGTATTTTTGAAGCTCTTTTGTTACTACTTGTACTGCAATCTTACTTCTACTGTATACTGTTAATATCTATGTCTATTTTTAACTTAAAACGGGTGTGTCTTACAAAGATATAATCATTTTATCAGACTGAAATCAACTTCTGGAAAGTGCAAATGAAGTGCTTTAAATAATTTCAATTGTTATAGTCTTTGAAAATTATTTAAGTTTTTGAAATTTCTTGAAAAGTTCTTCAATTTGGTCTCTTATCAAGAAAATAAAGTATGAATTGTCCAAATGTCTAGAATATTACTCTTTCGTTCCTATTTTCAGAATCTCTACACCATTTCTTTTACACCGGTATCTATACCCAGGGTCCAATACAGATTGATTTTACTACCCCTTTTCAGTACTTTCACAAAAATCTTATTTTATAATTGGTACTTTCACAAAAATCAAGTTATAAAGTCAGCAGCTTCACAAAACTAACTTTGAAAGTCGACACATTCTAGAAACAACATTTAAAAAAAAACGAAAGTTTCACAAAAACCTGTGCTTTAAAATAGAAAACATGTTTTTCTGTATAAAATATAGTTGACTCATAAAATAAAATGCTAAGATGATTTATATGAACAATCGCTTAGGTAACAACTTTTTCATAGTAGTAAACTCAAGTTTCACTGTTTTTCGCCAAATTACCTTTAAACAATCTTTTAGCATCAGTTTTAGGACATGGTGACTTCCTGAATTGTACACACAGTTCAAAACTTATTGATCTAAGATACAATGATATTTTCCCTACCTCTTAGGTCATCCAAAAGAAAAAAAAAAAAAAAAACGTTCGAAAGATTAGTTAGTGATATTTGCACTTTTCAAACTAACGTTTCAATTGCTGAGACAAAAATTAGAATGTGATTTTAAAAGATCACAAAATCAATGCTGATAAAAAAAAAAAAAAAAAAAAAAAAAAAAAAAAAAAAAAAAAAACTTTCATAAAAATAGAATATTGATACAATACTTTCACAAAAATAGGTAGCGAGAAAAAATCCTCGATTTGCCCCTGATACCAAAGACGTTGTCCACGGTGTACCACGATGTCCACGAGGTCATTGTTGGTTCTCTCGCGACTTTCGGTTGCGTTGGTGAGCTTTTTACACTGATGAAGAAGCTCCATTGTAGCCTTGAAATAGCTATATGCTGTATTTTCTTTAAAATTTGGGCTTTATTTACGTTGGTTTTTCACTTTAATCATATTGTAGCACAAAGCTTATATGACTATTTTTCATTTAAAGCTCACTTAGTAGGGTCTGGTGGGGTAAAGTGGTCATAAAATCGTAGGTTTTCATCTTAGGTGGATAATAAATACAACAAATTCTTTAAACACTTCAACTTTTTTTGTTGTTATTTTACATTTCATTATTAAAGAACACGGTACATTGAATTTTAGGAAGAAAAATATTGATTTTAGTAGTTTTATAGCACTTTCTTTTCCCTATGTTTTTATTACTACTTTACCCCATGGGGTGGGGGAAAGTGGTCATAGCATGGGGTATAGTGGTCATAGTTAAAAATAGATGCAAAACCATTATAAATAACCATGATACTTGTATATTTCGGTTGTTTTTATACTTACAAGTATATTCACGAGTACATGCGTGTATACACGAATATATACGTGTCGTTTATACACGAGTAAACACGTTCCTTTATGAGTAGATACATGTATACATCAAATACATGCATGCACGTGCCTACTCAAGTATATACGTGTATATACGAGTATATACGCATGCATACGTGATTACCTACAGGAGTGTATACGTGTCTACATGAGTACATACGTGTCACATGTATGTACGTGTCACGTGTATATACGAGTAAATACGAGTCATCATATGCGCGTATGCACTGGTATCTGGAGAAAATACGTGCATACTTGAGTATAGATGTGTATATTAGACGTATATATGCATATATAAGTGTACATACATACATATACGGGTATACCCGAGTTACTTCGTGGATACATCCAGTGCGTCTTTGTACGTCTCTGCTCAAGTATATATAATATGGAAGCACGAATATATACGCAAACACGATTATGTACATGTATAGACGTATATACGTACATTTACGTGTATACATCAGTACATGTGTGTATACACGAGAATATACTTTTATATACATGTCGGCCTACAGAGTGAATCTAATCTCTTGGTCAAAAATCAAAGGGGTGTGAGAGGGAAGGATAAGAAGCAAAGAATCATAAGGAAGTTATAATCACTGACGCGCTACATGCACACAAAGCCAGAAACTGATGGATGCAAAGCAGGACACACATTTATTGCACAAAGATGATTTTACCTAACATTTAAAGTTTTAAGAAATATCTAGAGCATTTGTTGAAAGTTATAGCCTGTAGTAGCTCTAATACACGCATCGCAACAAAGGCGCAAAGGCTGATGAAAGTTTTTCAAAAGTCTCGTTATTGCAACAGAAAGTGATCATTGAATGCGACGCATGTATTAGAGCTGAAGGCCGCAAATTTCATCAATCGCTTTGAAACTTTCTAAAGTCCCAAAATGTTGTGTAAAATTGTCTTTGTAGTAAATTTGTAACTTTTTTTTTGCATCCATCAGTTTCTCGCTTTGCGTGCATGTAGCGCGTGAGCATTGTGTTTGTGATCATATGTTCCTTTTGATTCTTGCTTCTCACCCTCCCCTCTAACACCTTTTAATATTTGCTCAAGAGTTTAAACTCACCTTGTACACTTGTATGTGTCTACTCGAGTACTTACGCGTATATACGTGTTTACCTGAGTATATAAGTGTTCTTATATATACAAGTATTAGCGAGCATATACGTGTATAGCAGAATGTGTAGCTGTATGGATCAAAAATACTTGCAGATACCCATATACTGGCGTATTTATGTGAACACATCTATTTACGTGCCTACACGTGTATATATGCTTATGTATACGCATATACTCGTATATTTAACCCCTTTTACTGTAAAAACAATACCTATTAAGTAGTGACATTAGAAGAATAATATTCGTTAAGCCTAATATTATGACCACTTTACCCCATCTTACTTAAATTGTTCTAAAAAATTATCTAAAATAGATTCAGCTAACTGCTAATGAGTAAGAGTTCCTGAGACATGTAGGAAGCTTCCTGTACAGTCAATTTGTTTCTAATTCTAACAAACAAAATTTCCCAAGGAAGTTAAAATAGGTGTTCAGATTTTAAAATTTTTCATATTCGCGCAAAATAATTTTTTTTACCGAATAAAATTTTGCCAGTTGTAAAATTTTGTATTCAAAATGTAGTTTCTAACTGCCCTACTCTAAAATAAAATTTTCACATTCATTCTAACATTTATTTCCAATCCTAAGCCATTTATTTGACGTATGACCACTTTACCCCATTGACCACTTTCCCCCACCAGACCCTAGAAGGGGTAAAACGTAGTATGGTCATTCCAGATCCATACGGCATAGATTAAAGCAATTTCCAGCTTATCACTAATTACTTCCGTATTCGTCCTTTTTTCACTCCCTAACCACTGGTCTATAGCCCCATAGTCACAGTTCATGAGTAGTTATGTAAAACAATCATGGTTGATAACTAAAAAAATTACGTAGATAATTTTTGTCTTTCATGTAAAGTAATATTTTTTTATTATTATTGTGTTATACGTTTTTGATTGGTTATCATTCAATGTACGCATTTGTAGGTTTGACTTTCTTTCTGGAGGTTGTACTGTCCGGAACGTGCAGTCCTTGGAAAGGGAGCAAGTTTACAAATTTTGTAAATAGTATTTCTTTTATGTTTTTATGCGCTCAATTTGTGGTAAACTTGCAAAATCTGGCTTTTATTCCTTTAATTTTCGCCCAAAACTATATTAGTTCTTGAAACTTTAACTGTATGTTGACTTTGCCTGCTATTCACCATTTCGTATTGCACTTGAAATTGGCGAAAAATTTAAGAAATATCGCATCGCAAGTTGACATCATTAACCGAATTGGTGCCAAATTTGGGGAAAAGTTACGAAATTTCGCCAAGCTTGGCGAAATTTTAAACATTAATATCTAAATAGTATTTTAAAGTTAATAATGAATGGATAACCCCAACAATCTCAAGAAAAAATTAGAATAATTAATTTTAAATGAAAAATACTAGAAATCTCCGGAATAGAAAATGCTAGATTCTTTTTCTAAAGCTATATTTAAGGGAATCCGCTACTTTGTCAGTCTAGTTTTGACTGATAACCGTTTGTGCTGGGAGAGCTTTTCGCTTTGTTAATGCGAAGCCTTATGTGAATACGTGCTTACCGTTGAGTTAACAGGGTTTTATTATGATCTTTACCTAATTGCTATGGATATTTTAGCAAATTGTTAATGACCCATTTGACATACACCCGACTTGTACATATTTGTAAATTATTTCCTGTGTTTTCACAAGAACTGTCTCCCACTCACCCTTTCTTGCTTCTGCATAACTGCTCGTTTAGCGTTTCCCCCGAGTACTTTTAGAAGAACCCTGCGCCCTTCCTGCTTTTTGCATCTCTCAATGTTACCTTCCAGCACTCTTGAAATTAATCAGCGCTTGATTACAAAAGTAAATCTATCTCAGCAAATAAAAATTGATGCAAGCAAGTCCCTTGTTTCCCTTCTCCACTAGAATGACAAAGGAAGATTATGCTGTCCTGGCATAGAGTTCAATAAATTTTAACTAGGCACACTGTGACACAGATTTTAACCCGGAGTACTTTTTAAATCCTATACAAATGCTCTAAATTTCAAACATCTTTAAAAATAATAACTAAGCGCTAAACTTTTGTTGAGTGGTATTAAAATTCCATTGGTTCTTTTCCTGTAAAATGCAATACTTTAAGTAGGGGGAAATAACGTTTTAAAGGTGAAATGGAGAAATATTTACTCCGCTTTTAACATCAACGATCTGGGTAATATTTTACCTATAAAGTAACATAGTAGTACATGTGGTCTAGCCCAACCAGGAAAAAATTACCTCTGAAGATGAAGATCGAAGCATATGATAATACAAGCAATTTTCAAAAATGGATAGGCACTCAAATTGTAATATTTTGCTGAAAGTAAAAAAAAAAAAAAAAAAAAAAAAACTACTATCAAATGTAAAGGTCTTGTCATTAAAATTTTAATTGGGACTCACTAATATTCGGTGCAGTATTTATTTAGAGAATATGAAGCTTATTTGTATTTTAAATATGTTGCACAATAAGTCAAGTGCATGCTGGGCAAAGTGTGTAGTTCATTTTATTCACTCATTCAATCATTTACTTAATAACTTAGTATTCCTTTATTAAATAATTTACTTCCATTCCTTCATTTTATAGTTCACTTATTTATTCATTCATTCACTTATTTTCTTATTCATTACTTTTTTATTCTCTCATTTATTTTTCCTCACACATTAATTAATTTATTTATTGTTTCATTATTTATCATATTCATTCATCATTTTATTTACTTATTCATTTGGTCAAAACTAGTTTTTATAATCAAATAGAAATTATTTCATTGGAAAAAAAATCATTTTGCACTTCGCCTCATGAAAAAAAAAGGTGAAAATTTTCGACTTTTTTTTTTTTGAAGGCACAAATGTACTGCCAAAAATTAAAATTAAACTTCAAGGCAAGTTTTATTGCAAAATACAAAATACATTGTTTTTTCTTCCTGTACTGAAATTCTCAAAACAAATTTCGTGTTTGATCATTTTGGGAAAGCTAAGTCGTTTTAATTATTTAAATTTGCCCCACTTTCGCCTAATATTTTTCGCATTTCGTTTCTACACTTCCATACCCAGAGAACATTTAAAAGCTTATATTAGAAGGTGATAATATTAAAATGATTATTGATACGTTTCAACTCGTCAATACCCGTCATACATGCGAACCCTCGCTCTTGTGCTAAATTTACCTTAACTGCTGAGTCTATAACAAGGGCGAAGGATAGCATTACTGGACTGTCGATATACTGCATATAAACCAGGGGCTTGCACAGAAATTTCGGGGCCCGTCACAAATTTCTTTTACGTGCCCCCCTCAGTATTATTTACCCCTATGTCTCTACAGATATTTACCCCTCATTTAAAAAATCTCGCCCCCCCCCCTTCAGGATCAGGCCCGGTCCAACAGGGTCCCCCCCCCTGCATGTAGCTAGCTTAAGGGTAACTTACCGCTTTAATACACTATTGGTAAGTGAAACTGATGACTGCACAAACCATAAATTTAGTGTTGGAAACTTACCATTGTTTTCCCAACTAATTAAATGTTGAATGGTCGTTATTCATTGCACAATGACTATGCATTCTAGAACTTAAATTTTGCCATCGGCGCAATAAAGAAATTTTACTAAATTAGATTCCATTAACAACCTTCTCCCAGTCCTCAAAAAGCGTTCTTTGCTATCTTTTAATAAGAGATAATCGCATGGTGTGAGAGTAATATTTTCCGTGGTAAACATTGTTGAAAGGCAAATAAAAAGGACAGAGCGGGGGGAGAGTTGGACGGGGTGTCTCTCATAATGGAGAGAGAGAGAGATACCCAAGTAAGTTCTCTGTAATGAAGTGAAGAGAAGATCACTTACCATCGGTCAAATTTAATTAAATACCCCTAGCGAATCGCGAGGAATGCCGGGAATGCGGAGAGGACCCGGGAATTTTGCCAGTGTGACCAAGTGCTTTATTATATCACTTCCTTCCTGGTCCCCTCCTTCACGAACTTGTTGCTCCAGCTTCATCATCGACACCGGAAAATATTCCAATTATGGAACGCTCGCTTTTGGAACGTTAGTGTGCTTGCAGAGCAGCGGCGAGAGGGATTATCGATTCATCGCGAAAAACTGTTTCGACATCTGCGAGGACACCTAAGCAAACGGTTCCCGGAACAAAAGCGGGAGATCATCTTTCTGTAACCGTGCCGTGCACTTATGGGGAGGGGGGGAGGGAGGAGAGGGAGAGGAACGCACTCCCATGAAAGAGGATTAATATCGCCTTTTGTAAACCGCTCCTCCCTTTCATAATTTACCTCGCTTAATTATGACGATGGTAACAAATATTCTAATCATTTTTCAAGTTTTGTTTCGGGAGAACAATATATAAAGTAAAACAAGCCAGAAAAAAAAAAAAAAATCAAGCCTTTTGCCACTAGCACCGATTTTCTAAAATCAGAAGAGGACACTGGCATTTTTAAATCAATTAAAATTAAAGTTTGATTAAAATGGGAAAATTCTGTGTAATAAATATATTAGGTTACAAATAAATAAAATAATTTAATAATTCCATCTGCACTGTTAAAACAGATTTCTTAAAATTATGAAAAAATCGCTTATTTTTGAGAACATTATTTACTCAAAATGACTCTGAGACAATTTGGCTTAGAATGGGGGTGGTTTCCTCCAGTCAAAAGTACTACTTTTAGGCACTGAAATTGATGGAATAAGCAAAAAAAAAAAAAAACTTTGACCCAGAAAATACTTTCATTTTCCGAACAGCTATTTTTTAATTAATTTTTTAAACTGTCCGATTTTTCAAACAAGGCGTGGTCCTGATGACATCACAAATGATGCACTTTGTCGCATCTTTCACCGCGGTTCCACGTTATGATAACAAGAAGCGAATTAAAATTGCACTCTACGCTTGCTGGCAACCATATCGTTGCCAATACACGTGCGTAAAGATGCGAATTAAATATTTCGCTCTGTGAGTGGCAACACTAAATGGCATTTCATCATTTGTGATGTCATCCGGCAGAAGTATAAACAATGAAGCGCACCGATTTAAGTATTTTTTAAAAAATATTAAACTTAAGCAAATTATTGAAAAAATGGTCAGGTCGTATGTTTTTAAGCATGCTCTTTCAGAAAAAAATACTTTCAAAATTTTGGAAACAATCCCATTGAAAAGCGAGTGTTCTTACTTTTGAAGTATACCCTCTTCGAAAACGATTCACAGCGTTCTCATTTTTGAAATACCGCTCTACTCAGAAATAAGCCCAGACGGTATCATTCCTGAGAATAGAGTTGTTTCAAAAATGAGAACATGTCGAATTGGTTTGAGAATACGAAAGTCTCAAAAATAAGCACATGTTGTACCACTCGTGAGAATGATATTTTGCTTGCCTGTAATTTTTGCAAAGCTAACTAAACTGTTAAAAATTCAGGAAGATTTTCTGGTAATTGTTACTGTAAAATGGCGGACTTACAGCATCGCTGATTTTTATGGTAATTTATACCGGAGTAATAAGCGATCCCAGCTCCAATCGATTGCTGTGGCCTACCGAAGAAACCGTAAAATTTAACAGTAACATTTGATTGTTACGGTAATAGTTACTGGCATCATGGATGCCAGTAACAATTACCGTAAATTTTCCGAAAAAATTTTGTAGTTCGTGGATTTATATCTGCTCCCTTTTGGGAGCTTAAACACTAAACAGTCTGGACGAGTCGGAATCGAACTGATGCCGACACTTTATAAATACGCTCAGTTAATCTTTAAACTGGGAGCTAAAAATATTTTTCATAACAGTGAGAAGTCTGCAATGAGAAAGAGAGAGAAATTTAACTTCCGCTTTCCTATCAGCGCTTGGGTTATTTTTGAGATGGTCTGCTTACTTCAATTTAAATTTGACATTTACAAGTCAAAACTGCTTATAAAAAATGAGAAGATAAACATTTTCATTTCCAAGCAGGTGATTTTTAACAGTGTGTCATCTTTCAAAGAGCTCAAACGAAAAATGTTGCAAGAAACTTTGCTTGTCTTTACTAATAATAAAGCTGAAAGTCTGTCTGGATCTTTGTCTGTCTGGATGTCTGCGACGGGCACAGCGCCTAGACCACTCGGCCGATTTTCATGAAATTTGACACAAATTTAGTTTGTAGCATGGGGGTGTGCACCTCGAAGCTATTTTTCGAAAATTCGATTTTGTTCTTTTTCTATTCCAATTTTAAGAAAATTTTGCCGAGCAAATTATCACAACGTGGACGACTAAATTACGAAATTATCATAACGTGGAATAGTAACATGGGCAAGCAAATGAACATAGCAAATTGGTGAGAAAATCATCATCCAATATTTGTAAATATAGAGGCGAACCAAAAAGAAAACGAGCTGATGTGTGCATCACATGACTTCCTTTTACACCAATTTAATGCTATTTCCCTATTATTGCAATTTTAATGGGATTCTCTCTCTAACTCTTTAAATATCACTAGCAATGGCCACATTGAAAGCAGATTTAAAAAAAAAAAAAAAAAATCGCCAAATTTTTCGCCAAGTTGGCGACAAAACTTGGCAACCAAAAGACTGGCGATATATCGCCAAGTGACCGCCAAATTATAACACCACTTGAGTTTGCATCGAAATTAACAATGATTTCCCCCCAAAAAGGTGCAAAAGACCCCTTTAGAAACACCCGAATGCAACCAAAATAGGAGGTGCACAACTAGACCCCACTACGAGTCTATGTACCAAATTTCAACTTTCTAGGACATACCATTTTTGAGTTATGCGAGATACATACGCACATACGCACATACGCACATACGCACATACGCACATACACACATACGCACATACATACAGACGTCACGAGAAAAGTCGTTGTAATTACCTCGGTGATGGTCAAAATGGATATTTCGCGTGTCTATACATTCTTAGGCACTTTTCCGCATGTGGTCGAATCGAAAAAAAAACTCAACATTCATTTGGGGGTGAGCAAAATGGAAATTAAGGGCGATTTTTGAGTGAAAATTTTTTCGCGAATACAATACTTCCTTTTTTGTAAAAGGAAGTAAAAAAAGTGTAAGGTGACTTTTAATTGAATTAAGAAATAGAGTAAATTTCTAAAATAAATGCAGCCCGCATAAACATGCTTTTCATTTTTTTACATAACAATAACTGTTTCGAAATTAATGAAAAACAGTATAATATTAGTACTTCAGGTTAAGTTATAAAAGCAAATAACATGATCATTAGAAAACAATTCATTTTCTTGTCACCATGGCTTAATGAACTTATGGAAGCTGTAAGAAGAACTTCAAAAAATGTAAACAAAAGATCAATGAATAGATACAAAGGGGAAAAAAATCTAACATTTTATCAATGATTAACTTTGAGGTGATAAAATATATTAACTTGCAAAGGGGGGGGGGGGATATCGTATTGTGATATTATAATGTCATAAAAATATTCAGTGCAAGTTGTTATGTTTTTCATTTGCAGTCAAACATATAAATTTCTGTTATTCTGTGATACATTTACTACTTGTGTGTACATAGAGCTATTTTTTAAAAATATTACCTCATTTAATATATATAAGTATATAAAATTCAAATTATATATTGACTTAATAACACAGTGCCTTTGGTGCTCTTTAGTGTTGAAAACCAACTACTAAGTCATGTTGGCCTATGAAAATTCTAGTTGAACATGTTGAACTGCTAGCATGTTGAACTAGAATTTTTTAGAGTTTCTGTGTCTTTTTGTGACTATGCTGGATGTGTAATGTTATTTTTCGTTTATGTGAGTGCTTCGCTAATAATAAAGCTGAAAGTCTGTATGTATGGATGGATGTCTGTTACACGCGTAGCGACTAGACCGTTCGACCGATTTGCATGAAATTTGGCACAAAATTAGTTCGTAGCATTAGGGTTAGCACCTCGAAGTGAATTTTAAAAAATTGGATTTGTTCTTTTTCTATTCTAATTTTAAGCCACCATTGGTGGATTTAATTTCTCTGCATCGAGCGAATTATCATAACATGGTTGAGCAAATTAAAATAGCATATTGGCAAGAAATTCATTATCCATTATTTGTAAATATACAAGCGAACCAAATGACCTTTTAATTTTCTACTATGGGCAAAACCGCGCGGTTACCGATAGTTGTTAATAAAGCTTATCTTATATAGTGCTCTGTTCTGCACTCTCTCTGTGTCTCTCTATTTCTGCACTTCGTTCGCTAGAAATTAAGTCCTGATGAAAAACCTTCTTAAAGCGCAAACGTTATTTCTTCGGTTAGTTTCATATTTTTGGTTTTTAACTGGAAAATTGCATTACTAAATTCGGTCATACAGCTTCAAAAAAAAAAAAAAAAAGGAAGAAAAAAATTGCTTTTTTTTCCACCGCGTAAAGAGTTTACGGAGCAATGTCGAAAAGTGGTTCAGATGTGGTGTAAAAGAGTAAGTGAAGTTTAAGGTCATAAACGCGAGTGTAGAGTGGGGGCAGAGGTGAAAGAGGGGCACGTGCCCCGTGCTGCCCCTATGCGAGCGAACGCACCGGTGTTGCCATATTTCCGGGCGGAGAGCTGAATGGAGTGGTAAATAAAGGCGGGAGGGGGCTCTCTCGTAAATGGGATCCCATCTCAAAAAGAATCGCGTTTTTGTAACGGCCCCGAGTTTGCGCTTCGGAGTGAATACATCGAAAAAGGTACAAGAATGGGAAGAGGGGGGGGGGAGAAGTGCATTTGCAGATGCGTTATGAAACCAGAGAGGCCTTGCATTGTTCGGAGGGGGTAGCGGGGGCCAATTACCGCCGAAATTAGCCTTTCTCACGCCCAGTCCACTATCGTGACATCTCTTTTTGATAGAGTGGCGCAACCAAAGAACTGGCCAGTGGCGCTGCAGGAGTTGTCGAAGCGTTATAGATGCCGAAGCTCTTTTCCTCCCTGGAGGGAAGACACCGCCGATTGCTTCGGAAAATTGAAAGTTTTTCACGGCCCGACGGCTCCGCTGACGTGGCTCGGGCTGGCAACTCGGATACATACGACGAGGTGGGAAAGAGAAATTATGGAAAAAAGGAACGGAGAGCCCCGGGTTTCGGGTGCTAATGGCTTTTTCTTTCTGACGCCAGCTGCGATCGACGCCTTCATTAAGTCTTCGTTACAGTCCGAGGAGGGAAGAGATGCTTAAAAACCTTTTCGGTCGTGTTGCAAAGTGGGGATGTGCCACCCGGCAGGAAATGGAAAAAGAAGACACAGAAAAGCTTGTTTTTGAAACGGTGGGACTGGGGGGAGGGGGAGTGCTTTCGGCGAAAGATGAAATGCCGTATCATTGTTGCGAGGGAAATGTTATTCTCATAGTCGGTATTTGTCACCTTTGATGTATTTTTCTCTTTCATAATGCGATATGAATTGAATACTTTGAAGGGAAGGTTACAGGTTTTTTGAGCCAGCGGGAATCTAAAGTGACGGAACTATTAAGTGAAACCTAAACTGGAAGAAGTACACCACTGTAAATGGGCACAAAACTCTTATCTAAAAATAATCCTACAAAATTTAACTAAAAGAAATATATACAATTTTTAGTTTTTTTTAAAAACGTGTAGCTTTTAGAAAATAACAAGATTTTTTTTTTTTCACTTTCTTTGCGTTTCTTTCTTATTCCAGTTTTTAAGTGCAATTTTAAATGGGTCTCGATCTCGGGATGATAGACACTAAAGCAATGCGAAATAAAGTAGCGAAATTTGAAATAGATGACTGTATTTTGTTAAAATATGTTTACAGAGTTATGCTATGATTTGCCTGATTTAAATTTACTGTTTTATTTACTGGTTTTAGCAACAGCACTGTAATTCAAAACCCTGCAATGAATTTAGGATATGCATTCATAGAAGTTTGGATCAGAACTCATTAAAACTACATTTTTGGTCCACGGGGCTTCGAATTCACGACCTTCGCATTGTTTTGACTGACCAACTGAGCTAATGGGGATGCGATACATCAAAACAATAAGCATTACAAAAATAATAATAAATCGGTTTTTTCGACAAAATAGCCAAAATATGAATTGTCTGTTTATTTTTTCGCCGAAAGCGTTGAAAAAAAAACTTTAAAAATGATACCTTACATTTGAAGTTTCATAAAATATTAAGGAAGCTATGACGCCCCCTCCCTTAAAAAAAGCCTTTGCGCGACAATGTATGTGATTCAATCAGTAATTTACTTTAACGAATATAAATTATTAACACACTTATTATGCATTAACTGAAACTGTTAGGAGAATTTAAGTAAGTTACTATTCGTTGAAATAAAATTTAAAACTGACTATACATTTATTTAGACTTTTCTAATTAAATTTTTTATTGCTCTAAATGATTTTTCATCTAAATTATATTTAAAAGGTTTTCTTTTTCTTTGAAATATACAATTAATCTTTGTAAAGAAGTTAAAATATAAGAATTAAGTTAAGCAATTCAAGTAAATGCCATCAGTTTTTGGAAGTCGGAAAATATTTGCGGTTTTGAATTCAGGAGATATTTAAAGACAGAAGCATTCTGATGATACTTGGTGAATGGAAAATTTTATACTGACGAATGACACATATATCAAATTAATAAAGTAGGGGAGAGTGTTGTACCTTGGGACGCTTGTTCCTTGAGACACTGTTAATTTCTAAGAATTTATTTTCAGCAGCCATGTTTTTTTTATCTCTAAGAGTTAAATTGATGATTTTATGAGAGAAAGAAAATTCCATGACTCCAAAGTAAATATTTTCTTCATTTTTGTTTCATTTTCCGTCTTTGTATTTGTAAATCTTATCAACTGAATTTCATTTCGTTATAAAGGAGAAGTACTTTAAATATTTTAGTTATGAGAAAATAATGATAGTGCATAAAGATTGGCCACCATTTTTGTTTTTCTTAAATCATGATTGGAACACTTACTTCAATTGGCCGGCAATATTTTATTTTCAAACTGTCTGAATTTCAAAAAAAATATATTGCATAGAAATATGTTGGGGTGTTTTAATTGAACTTTCAGATTTCAAATTTGATTTAAATAACTGACTTTAAAAATTAAAACATGAAAAGTGACCCAAGGTATAACACTCTCCCTCAGTTATTTCTTATGTTTTTATATCAATTTGTAAATGAGTATTCATTTTCATGTTTCCTGGTAAGTACACGAAGCATTTGAGAGGTGGTGACTTTTTGAAGTGTCAACAGTAAATTAAAAGCGTTTGCATCATTTTGACGATTTCACATACGCGTTCTTTTTTTTTTTCTTCTTAAAGCTTTGACGCATTTTCACACGATTCAAAAATCTGATTTATTTGTTATGCAGTAGGGGGTGCCAGGTCTAGCTGGATTCAGGCGTAAATTGCCGCAGTTCTTATTATTTTTCCGAGTTTTGATAAATGAGTGGAAAAGTTTCAAAAAGTTTCTCCTTATGTTCTCCTACTACTAATACAGCTTGGTAGAGTTATTAAAGTGTGGACATCTGCACCAATATTTCCTTTTTTTTTTTTTTTTTTGCTTCGGTGAATCCTTTTTTACTGCTTCCTCCTTTTACTGTTTTCTGATGCTCATCTTAACCACTTAGCGCATTTGCCCGTGTCTGACACCGGTGAAAGTTGCAGGCAGATTTGCACTAGCCTGTGTCTCACACGTTTATGTTTTATCACATGTTATTTTATTTCTAATACCCGTCTGAGATTTGTTCAAGTAAAAATAGATGGAGTTAGCTATAATTAAACTTATTTATCATAAATAGCGCTGATTATGTAATATTTTTCATGTGTAAATCGCTTCGTGCATTTTGATGATTAGCAGAATAAGCTTGTTAGGAATTATTCCTTTTAAAGCGATTGTTTAATTTGAAAAAAGGTAATACAGTGGTGGACAAAATTATAAACTCAATTTTTTTTTCTTTTGTTTCAATTACAACATGACTCAATTTAAATTACTTTCATTAAAGTAAAGATGAATAGTTGAAGAAATAGTTCTAAAATTAGTACATCTTATCAATTAAATTTAAAATTTCATAAAATTAGAAAATTTGCAAATTTAATATTTTATCATTATGTGAAACCTGGACAAAAGTATAAACTCTGAGGTAAAAAATCCAGGATTACGAGAAAGTTTCGATCCAAAATGTTAATTTAACGCCATAGAATGAATAAATGTTGCCATCAGTGATTGCTAAAAGTTTTGTTTTTGGAAATTTATGAGAAACTTATAAATGCACCGCTGGACAAAATTATAAACTCACTTTTTTTTCATTTTTTCAATCATAATTTAACTCAGTTAAAAAACTTTTTGTTCCAGTAAAGATAAATGACTAAATAGTCCTAAATTCAGTATAACTCATAAACTTTATGAAATAAATAATTTAATTAAAAAATCTCAACTTTAATATGTTTATAATACATGAAACCTGGACAAAAGTATCAACTCACAAAAGTAAGAAACTCTGAAGTTTGATAGAATTTTATTCAAATACTTAATCATTTAATGTCCAAAAATGAACCAATGCTGGATTACAAACTTACAATACTGCATAAACACAATTATAAGCTAACAAAATTTTAATTTTTTTGAGTTTAATTAAGTTACATTTGCAATTACGTCAGTAAAACAAAAGCATAGATTTAGGAAAATGTAATTTTGCTATTAACATGGATAAATTGAAAAAAAAAAATAATCAATATTTGAAATGTTTTAAAAATTAATACTGCATTAAATCTAGCCATTAGTGTAAACTACAAACTTTTAAAAAGGAGTTGGGCTCCCAGTTTTCTGAATTACCTCGAATATGCGAATGGGCATGTAGATTTCACAAGCGTTTCCAACAGCTGCAGTGGCATGTGGTTCCATGCTAAAAATATTGCCCTTTTTAATTCCTCTATGGTTTGGTACTGGTGCCGATCATGATAAACTTTGCGAACCGTGGTCCCCCAAAGATTTTCAATTGGATTAAGATCCGGACTACGAGCTGGCCATTTGGTAACAATGATACCCCAGCGCTTGAACCATTCTTTTCTACTTTTCGCTGTGTGTACACTCACGTTATCTTGCTAAAATAACCAGTTACCTCCAGGAATCAGATGAGCAAAAGGTAAGAGATGATCTTCCAGTATTAATTGGTAATCTTCAGCGTTCTATCTTCCATTAAGAAATGCCAATCCTGCTTTACCATGCTGAGAGAGTTATTTATCTTTACTGGAACAAATTTTTTTTAACTGAATTAAATTATGATTGAAAAAAATGAAAAAAAGAATGAGTTTATAATTTTGTCCAGCGATGCATTTATATGTTTCTCATAAATTTCCAAAAACAAAACTTTTAGCAATCACCGATGGCAACATTTATTCATTCTATGGCGTTAAATTAACATTTTCGAACGAAACTTTCTCGTAATCCTGGATTTTTTACCTTTGAGTTTATACTTATGTCCAGGTTTCACGTAATGATAAAATATTAAATTTGCAAATTTTCTAATTTTATGAATTTTTTAATTTAATTGATAAGATGTACTAATTTTAGAACTATTTCTTCAACTATTCATCTTTACTTCAATGAAAATAATTTAAACTGAGTCATGTTATAATTGAAACAAAATTAAAAAAAATTGAGTCTATAATTTTGTCCACCACTGTATGAGGCAGTGAGAAGCAAAGGGATGTAAGTGCCAAAATTAAAAAATTGGAGATAATCAGTACAAGTAGTAGGAGAACCTCTCCTCTGTTTTTCGGGCAAGAGATGGCACTAGTAGCTCTAGTAGGTGCTGCTATACATCATGATCTAGAAAAAAATTGAATGAAAGTCTACCTAGGATCCAGGGTCGTATCCAGAGGGGGGGGGGGTGACGGGTCCGCTCCACCTTCCATCCGAAACTTGAAATGTTTTGTACGTAAAACAGAAGAATTTTTTTTTTTTTATTTCTAATGTCAGAAAAGAGAAATAACAAAGTTTAGTTCTTTTATTCTTAGTTTTGTAACTATTGAACGAACATACTTAAAATTAAGTCCCTTAATTAAAACTTCCTGCTCTCTTTCAAAATTCAATTCAGGGTCAAGGCAGGCCCCTTTTCAGTTTGATAGACTTGCCCTCCTCCAGTGGTGTGAACAGAAATTTGGGGGCCCGTCACAAGTGACTTTTTCGGGTCCCCCTCCATGTTGTTTATCCTTATTTTCACACCTTTTTTTAAAAATATTGGGCCGCTTCAGGCTCGGGCCCGGGCAAACAAGTGTCCCTTCTCCCCCTGTGCACGGCCCTGCTCTCCCCTCCCTTAAACTCTTATGAAACTTATACTTAACCGATTTCAAGCCGGGGACTCCCCAAGGGCCCAGGGGCGGATTCAGGGGAGGGTCAAAGGATCGCTGACCCCCCTGTGACAAGAATTTTGTTATGATTATATTACCAATCTTCAAATTTTTAGATTCTAAAAATAAGTACATGGAATCAATGTTAACCTGTTTTTTTGCTTCGTTTTGAAAGGTATTTCTTCTTTAGCACGTTACAATTCAAAGGATTGACTGGGTTCATTTAAATGGGCTATTGCTATTTTCAGTTTTTTTTTTTTTGTTCATTTTCAAAAGCACAATCATCTCTAATGAGCTTAACCATTGAAAAATTGTAGGGAGGGGGTATTTTTGAATGAGTTTTCATCTTATTGGAGGGAGGGGGGAGGATGGGCACCCCTGCTTAAGAGAATCTTTTTTTACGTAAGATATATAACGCTGGATATTAAAACTTGACCCCCTTCCAAATATTTCTGGATCCGCCCCTGCAAGCGCCGGGTCCCTAGTTTCCGATTTAGGCTGGTATCTGGTTACCAAGATTGTGACGAATTCAGCTCCTTGATACATCCTAAGTAAAAAATGCAAAAATCATGATTCTCGTGTTTTTGTAGCATATTTTTCAAGATAAAGTTTTGTGACTTATATGTTTCATATCTTGCCATTTATTTAATACCGAATTCAGTATTTTGAAAGTTCTTTTGTTACTGCTTGTACTGCAATCTTACTTCTACTGTATACTGTTAATATCTTAACCATGAGAAAAAACATAACACTTACTCTACTCTATTTCATTTTCTGCACGACTTGTGATTAAAAAAAATGTATGCTTTGAGAAATATTTCGTTATATTTATTTTTATTTAAACGGATGTGTCTTACAAAGTTATAATCATTTTGTAAGACTGTGCAATCAACTTGCATAAGTGCAAATAAAGTTCCTTAAATAATTTCATCTGTTCTAGAATCTTTGAAAGTTATTTAAGTTTTTGAAATTCCTTGAAAAGTTTTTCAATTTTGGCTCTTATCAAGAAAATAAAGTATGAATTGTCCAAATGGCCAGAATATTACTTTTTTGTTCTGATTTTTTAAATTTCTGCACCATTTCTTTCAAACCACTTTATACAATTTTTGTACTGTAGGGCATTTGATGAAGAGATGGGGGGGGGAGGTGATGGGGGGGGAGAAGTGATCAAAAACAAACTACACTAAAAGCCGATATTAGCAAATGACGATGTGCTTCTCTTTTCTCCTCTCTCATAATAAATAAATAGAAATAAATTCATAAAATCCATCATAATTTGCCAGTTTTTCTGAAAAAAAAAAAAAAAAAAATCTTGCTTAAAGGGGTTATTTATTGTTACTTAACTCATGCAGTTTTTCATTGTATGTATGTGATTAACTCTAATCAGGAGCGTGCACAGAAATTTTGGGGGCCCATCACAAATGACTTTGAAGGACCCCCTCCATATTGTTTACCCCCTACGTCCCTACATATACTTCACTCCTCATTTTAAAAATTTCGGGCACCTTTCAGGCTCGGGCCCAGGCCAACAGGTGTCCCTTCTCTCCCCCCCCCTCTCTGCATGCCCCTGACTCCAACTATTTTTATGTCATTTATTCGAAATATTTAGAGGATTATGCCTCTCATTTTTTGAAGAAATTTATAATTGTCCAGTAGGCTCATCGAACGCGGGAGGGACAAGTTGGTTCGGAATGTCAAACAACCTCATTACATTGTTCATAATATTGTCAGTTATTCCTACTTGATAAAATATATATATATATTTTTTAATAAAGCATACGTATTTGCCAAAGAAAATGTGAGAGAATACAAGGATGCAGTTTGCAGTATTAATTACTCGACGCTCAATCTGGCAAACTCTAAAACATTTTAATATTCTTCGGAGAAGACTAACGATTTGTCCAAAATAATGAAGAATAATATTTAACTGAGTGTTCAAAATTCTTCGGTAGCAAATGATGGTTCTACTATTATTCCTTGAAACAATAGGATAGAAACTGGATACTTGACAGCCTTATTTTTTAAAGGTAGATGGAAGACTTGTGATAGTTGACGTCTTGAACTTTTTAAAAAATTTCAGGACATGTTAGTAGTAGGGGGATGTGAGATAAATTGAAAAAGTGGGGGGCAAAGTGAAGTGGTAAAATATTTTTACAATTTTCAGCACCACCTTTCTAGCAATATTTTTTCTATCTTCTTATTGTTGATTCCATTCAGAAAATAAGTAGCCCAAAAGATTAAGGTGTATGAAAAACAAATTATTTCCAAAATTTGACATACATATTGTAAAATTTTGTGGTTTATCAAAAATAGTTTTTGTTATAAAAAATGGTACAGTTTACAAATTAACAATTTACGTATACGTTGAGATTTACTGATGACCACTACAGTATTTATTTAGTTATTATTAGGCATGCTTTGATTTTAAATGTCAAATACAATCAATCGGGAACCCGCGGAGCAAAGTGAACTAGTTCATTTTGTTTAATTGTACATTAATTTTTTAATCCCTTATGTATTAATTAATAAATTGATTCGTTTGCATTCCTTCATTTATTAATTCAGTTATTCATTCATTCATTCACTTATTTTCTTACTTATTCGCTCTTTAATTTACGTATTTTTCCTCTTTATTTATTTATCCGTTTGCTGTTTCATTATATCTATTCATTTATTCATTATTTTATTCATTCAATCAAAAATATTTTCAATGCTCAAATCATTATGTAAAAAATCATGTTTTCTTAAAAACTGCCTAAGGCTTTCACTGCCGGCGTCAATATGAAGAGACGACATTTCCGGGCTCTTTGGCCGTGGTCTAAATGAAAACGAAGAAACACCAATCAGAACCCCCCCCCCCCCCAAAAAAAAAAGAAACACCAATTCTTCGTTTTGATTTAGACCGCAACAAATAAGCCCGTAAATGTCCTCTCTTCACATGTTTTCTTTTCTTTGAAAAATAAATTAAAAGTCATATTTTTTAACTTTAAATCAAAATTTTTAAAGTGGGATTTTATTTTAAAGACTTCAGTTATTTGTTACTTTACATTTTTATGCATAATTTTAACATGATTATATTCATTTGAATAAAATTAAACTCGCAATTGATATTTTTTTAAATTAAAAAACCATTATATTTTGAGCACTACTTTTTCAAAAAAGTTTCATAATGTGATGTAAAACCAATTTTACAAATAATTCAACTTAAATTCAATATAGATACTACTACACTATAAATACAGAAAAATAGGGGGAAATAAATAAAGTAGGTAGCGTCATATGAGATGAAACTCCGATGTGAATAAAATGTATAGGGTACTACAACGTTTCAACAATTCAAGTCTCTGTGGAGTATTTTCTACACAGTAACTTCGCAAAAACTGGATTATGCAATTACCTATGAACTGTGTTTTCAACCAACTTATTTTGTAAACTAAAAATTATAGAAAACTGAGATATTATAACCTTGTCACCAGATTGCAGCATTGGGCATTCTACAATTTCTTTTCTAGCAATGCTAAATGTCATTGTACTAAGCACCATATAACAATCGATTTAAAAAATACAAATACAAAGTCAACCTATACGACTTAAAGTTACCTTAAATGGCAATACAGTCATTTCATTCTTAACTCCTTGAGGACCAAAAGCTTTGAAGTAGAATATAAAAGTCAGCTGTGCTAACAATTTAAAAAAAGTAAGCGGGGGGGGGGGGAAGGGGGGCGGGAACCTTCCAGCACGTAACATCTATCCTCCAGTCCTTGGCATTAATTTGAATTTTGACATCTTGATTCTTGAATCCACATTATGTTTTTCGCAATCTCGAATAGTGATAGGACCTTCTCATTGGATTTCTTGCTTCTACCAATGGCTTCGATCGCAATCATTATTAAGAAAAACATAATTTGAATTCAAGACATCAAAATTCAAGTGAATGCCAAGGACTGGATGCTGTTTTTGTCTAAAGCGATTATGCAAAGTTGAGAGGGTTGGTGTATATAGAGTCGATTCCGGGGGGGGGGGGGGCATGAACGAGGAGCCAGGGGAAAGGGAGGTGCCAGAGGATTCACCGCCACCCCCACTCAAGAAGAGCAGTGGAGTTCGGAAGACCTCAAAAAAGGAAAAGACAACTACGGACAAGTGAGAACAATAGACAGCTCGTGATTGCTCAAAAACAATAAACTTTTTTTTTGGTTTCTTTGTTAATATTAAGATTCTGACGCCTCAATCACACGAAAAAGATATAATTTGTAAATTATTTGTCTTTGATAAGCTTTAAAACAATCTTATTGAACATATGAAAGCCCAAAATTGTACTTAAACGGTTAACAACCACTTCAATTTTAAAACCAAGCAGCGTACTATATTATATTAGGCATCAGTGAGTGAAATAAAACAACAATTTCTCGACGTAATATTTCACTATTCTTTACTGTGATATTTCCCGACTTGGCTTTCCCGGGAATTGAAAAAAAAAAAAAAAAAAAACACGTTCAATATGGTTGAAAAGAAAAAAATAAATAAATAAATAAAAACTGTCCAATGCAGTATACAGTATTTGTTGCTGCCTGTTTAAGAAAGGGATCACGTAAAAGTGACAAGGAACACGCAGTTTCGAATGTAAAGTTTCCAACGCATTCGAATTCAACCCCGCCTTTCGCTTGTGAGAGATATCTTGAAATTGCGACGGTGGTGTCTCCCCCGCATGTTGTAACGTCATTTTCCGCACATAATGCAATTCGGTATCGATTCCCAAAGGTGCTCTCTGCCTCCTGAATTACATTTCGTGATCAGTGTGATTGAGGCACTGTGTCGAGTTTTCGTTTTTCCCGCAATTTAAATCAGACGCTGAAAAATTTATTGGAGGACTTGGATTGTTTCGTAAAATTTGTTTTTTAATTTTAAAAAGCAGGAAGCTGAATGTGTTTTACATATTGTTTTATCTCATTATTTTTATAACATGAAAGGAGCAAAGCTGGAAATTTTATTTAGTCGCTAGTGACCGGTTGCAATTTTATCAGCTGCTACTTCTTTTACAAATGGCCATCATTTTTGGCCATCAAATGAAATTGAGACTCATTATCGAGCTTAAATTTTTCCCGTAGTTAAACTCTGATACTGAAAAATTGAGATAGTCTGCTGATTATTTCTTAGTCAGCAGAGCGGAGGGAAAAAAAAACGGCGGAGAAAAAATTCCGGTTGCAGTTAGCGGAGGAAAAAAAAAACAAAAATTTTAAGGGAAAACATGTCTCAAATTACAGCCATTCACCACCTGAACAGTATTTTCTGGGACTTAATGTACAGATAGCTTATACTTGCATCAGCATCTCATTTTTAAGCGTTTCTTGGAAGATTTTAACGATTAATCTAGTTGCGGTTTACCCTGAAGATTATTTTTTGATTTATAAGTTACAACACTGACTGCCTTAAACCATTCTGCGGATAAATCGATCTCTATATCATCTCTTCAAGACACTTCTGTTTACTTTGTCGCAGAAGCGCAGATAGAACAACAGAGTAAATATGGATAGAGACTGTTTAAGGCAACCCTTTCTCCCACCAGCACGAAACTGGTTTTAATTACGTGACAGATATAAACCACGGAGGTGCATTATTTCTACAAAAGAGTACTGTTGTTTTGTTGTAAAATGGTCTCTAATTTTTTGTGCATTTAGATGTAAAGAAAGATCTGTCAAAGAAGGCCCAACAGCATTCCATCAGAAGGAATCATCAAATCACAACTTCGCGCTGTTTCTGCTACTGGGATCATGGCCAGAAGCGTAGACGGGATTTCATTTCGGAGGGGGTCCAATCAGTGGTATAGATAGTATTTCACTTCGGGTGGGGTAGCGGGGGGGGGGGGGGGGGGTCTAATGGAATTTGAGAAATTGATATGCAGATCTTCTTAAAAATAAGTAAAATAGGTTTTAGAGATGAAAATTTTATTTATCTGTTATTAATGACAAGTAATAATTTTGAATGCCTTTGAATTTAAAACAAGCAGCAAAAATTAATGCAAAATAGAAATTTGAAAATTGCAAGTAATCTTCCGTTAGACATAGACATGAAATTAAAAACAAAATTCACAATATCTTTATTTATCATGAATCACGACCCTAAAAAAATACCAATGAAGCTAATCGACTCACCAGCAGAATGGTTCCTTTGCCATGACGGCGACGAGGGTGCACTGAAAGTATATTTGTCTTGACGTCATCGGTTCTCTGTCTTGTTTCCAAGCCCCACTTCCCCAGAAAACTCACGCAGGGACAAAATTCCAAGAAATTTAAAGGGAACTATACAAAGGAGCCTTTTGATAGATTCTAAACAGGTATATTCTCAAAACAAATAAAGAAATAAAATAAACTTTAGAAAATAAATAAATAAGTAAATATTTCTTTTAAATAAATAATTTTACTAAAAAGTAAAATCGGTTACAGCTCTATCATCGAAAACAATATAAAGTATTCCAAATTTAATTTTATTTTCCGTTTCAAAATAAATAAATATAAATAAAACTTTAAAGTAAAAATAAAAACAAATCTTTTCAACGATCATTATTTCACAGAAAAAAAAAAACATTTCCACTTTGAATTAATTTTATTTCGATTCAGTCTGACTTGCGTCCAAAATCTAAGAGAGCTAGATTTTTATTAATATTTTTTCTCCCATTTCTTGATACCAAAAATAAAGAATGTATTCAGAATCTGTTAGGCTTTTTCAACTGTATGCAAAAAAATACTTGTTGGTTTCATAGACAAAAATGCTTAAAAATTCTCCCGAAAGCGTTAATGTTAAAAATTTTTGAATTGTTCAAAAACTATCCCTAAAAGGAATAAAACAAAAACATATTTTCTATACACGTTCTTCGTCAAGAGCTTTTCTAACATATTTTGTTTGAAGCAAATCTATTTCTCAGTTTGGGATATATATTTGACTCAAATTTCCCCGTGGGAGCTGAAGTTAAGTTTTTATGAACTGCTCGAAGTTAAACAAAAAAAAAAAAAAAAAAAAAAGAGAAAAAAATCAAATAAAAAAACGTCTGTTGCTTACAAATCGACAGACACTAAGTTTCTTATCTCAAAACCCGACTGTCAAATTTTTGGTTTTTCATTGTTTATTTAATTATTTATTTTTTGACCTTTTCTGTTTTTTATCTATATTTTTCGAAAACGTGACTTTTTTCATGCTCTTTTACTTCTTATTCTTACGGGAAATTAATATTTAACAGCGTTTAGCAGCGGTAGTGTTGCAGTCTCAGTGGTCCAGTTCAAGTTTTCTGTAAATACTGTTTCCCAACCAAAGGTGTGTTACTGCAGAAAGCCAACAAGACAGAGATTGTCAGACATTGGTAAAACGGATTGGAACTGGTTTCAAGATACAGTATAACTTTGATTTAACGATACCCTATTTAACGATTTCCTCAACTTAATGATACATTTCACTTTTACAGATTTGACTGCATTGAATATCTATACCCCTGGATTATACTATATACTTGATTTAACGATAACTTTTTCCAGTCCCTTGATAATCGTTAAATCAGGGTTACACTATATGTTTAATTGGTTCTCAGAAATTTTGACCTGCTAAAATTTTTCCTTATTCAAAATATTAATACAGTCTAACCTCGATTTAACGATTGTCAAGGGACTGGAAAAAGTTAATCTTTAAATCAAGGATATCGTTAACAGAGGAGCATAGACATTCCATGAAGTCAAATCCGTACAAGTGAAATGTATCATTAAAATGAGAAAATCGTTAAATCGAGTATCCTTTAATCGAAGCTGTATTGTAATAGTAATAAACTATCATTATTATTATAAATAGATATAAATATTTAAAAAAAAAATTAATTTAAAAAAAAAACATAAAAATAAGAATATTAATAAGTAATTTTTTAAATAAATGACTTCGTTTCTGATAAATTAAGCAGAGTAATAATTAAAAATAATAAATGAACAATTTTTTTTTTAAGTTTATTTCTGGTAAATTAAAGGTTTCACAATCAAGGGTTGCTAGATTGTCTTGAAGCATGGTTTTTTATAAAACCTTTTTGAATCATACATTACTTTTTTTTCTTTTAGAATTCCTATGCTCTATTGTTAATTACAGTATGACTTTGATTTAACGATATCCGCTTTAACGATTTCCCCAATTTAATGATACATTTCACTGGTCCGGATTTGACTGCATTGAATAGCTATGCTCCTCGACCCT
This sequence comes from Uloborus diversus, assembly GCF_026930045.1. Classification (NCBI taxonomy): domain Eukaryota; kingdom Metazoa; phylum Arthropoda; class Arachnida; order Araneae; family Uloboridae; genus Uloborus; species Uloborus diversus. The sequence goes on from NC_072732.1 coordinate 98,220,921, forward strand.
CGATTTAACGATATAACATGATTTAACGATAACTTTTTCCAGTCCCTTGGCAATCGTTAAATCGGGGTTACACAGTATTTCGTGTTTCTAAAAGTTTTATTTTTTACAAATTTTTGTCGTCGAAATTTTCAGTTTTTTTTTAATCAAACTAAATATTTTGAAAAATGAACAGTAATAAATCGCAATAATTTAAAGTTAATGAAATGTACACGAAAAAAATCACAAAAAAAAAATATTCATTCAGCAACAAACGTGAGCAAAGAAATAGCAAAAAGTGAAAAGAAAACTTTTTTTTTAAAGCAGACAAAAGGAAAACGAAAGTATATGCTAAAGGAATTTAATTAAATACCTCCGGTCATCTGGTATATATATATAAAAAAAAAACTTTTAAGTTAGAGACGATTTAAGGAATTGCCACTCTCAGTTCCCCCAACTACACTGCAAAAAAAAAGCTGTTGTTTTTACAGTAAAATACTGGCAGCTCGCATTCCAAAGAAAAACTGCAAAAATTACAATTCTAAACTGTAAAATTTGCAGTAATATACTGTTTTATAGCAGACTTTTACTGTGAAATTTACAGCGATAAACTGTAAAATTAGCAGTAATATACTGCTTTTTAATAGAACTGCCCTGTAAAACTTACAGTATCAAACTGTAAAAATTAGCAGTAATATACTGCTTTTTAATAAAACTGCCCTGTAAAACTTACAGTATCAAACTGTAAAATTAGCAGTAATATACTGCTTTTTAATAAAACTGCCCTGTAAAACTTACAGTATCAAACTGTAAAATCAGCAGTAATATACTGTTTTAGGAATGACTTGACCTGTAAATTTAACAGAGATAATATGTAAAATTAACAGTTATATACTGTTTTGTAACGGAATTGCCCTGCAAAATCAACAGTATCAAACTGTAAAGTTCGCAGTATTATGCTGCGGAATCAACTGAATTGTGCCATAAAAGCAGCAGTAGTATACGGTTTTATAAATGATTTGTACAGTAAAATTAACAGCAGTAAACCATAAAATGAAGTTATCAATTCTTATGCAAAAGGGTTTTTTTCACCGTATCGTTTCTTTTCATAGCCGAAATCACTGCTTTTACAGCTGAAGAACAATATCGAAAAGTAAAGCAATTGAGTCAGTATGTACGTTGTATAAATCAGCCTACATACGAAATCTGTTCCTTTTCTTAAGTTTTTCAACAACAAAAATAATGTTTTAGGCTATGAAAAGCGACAAATAAAGAAATATAAAACACTTTTCCATAGAAATAGTTAACTGCTGCTAAATATATGTTTTATTGATATTAATTTCCTTGTACACAAAATAAATCATTGATCCATCTCAATATTTTATAAACACATGTTAAAGAAGAAAAAGTGGTGCATTTTCATTTCTACAAAAAACTTTTAGCTCTATTGCAGACTTAAAAGTTTTCAAATTGAAGGAAATTGCAAAATATGGTCTGAAGCTTTATTTTAAGAACAGTTATAGCTTTTTCATAATACAAAACTTTTTGATCCATGGAGGTAGTAAAAATGAGAAAGGTTTTTTATATATAACTGAAAATACTACATCATATCTTCACTAAAAGTACTTTTTTCACTTCCAGCATTATTGTAATGCTAAAATGTGCAGCATAACGTGAGAAATGTTTTGCAATATGCAATCCATTAAACCTTTAAGTTTATTTTAACTTGATGCATGCAATTATATGCATTTATTTTTCTTTTATGGTAAAACAGAATATTTTCATGGTTTTCTTCTTTTTTTAATGTTATAAGTTGCATTTGGATCTACTTTATTTGAGAAATACTAGTAACAAATTAATTTTATTTCACACCATATGTGCAGTATACAGCATTTAGACTGCACAGAATGGTTTTTATTCTAAACTGATTATTATAGATTAAATAATACTTTATCCTATTAACCTTTTAAAGTTTACATAGATGAAAACTATAAATATGTGACGGTTTAAAATTCCAGAGCTACTAAACAGAAACAATTTTTCACTCGGTATAATAAAATCTGCAGGTTTATGAGTACTAGTATTAAAGTTAAAAATTGGTTTTACTACTCCAAAAATTATATAACTTTATATTATGTTATACTGTTTTCATGAGAAAAAATAAAACATTCACACCATTAAAAATTGCCAAATTATTTTATTTCGTATACATCACCTATAAATATCGATTAGTAGTTTTTACAGTGAAATTGCAGAAATTCATTTAAAACCGAATGCTAACTTTTTCAAGGCCAATATTTTTCCATTACAAACTTGATTCTTCTTTGTGACATCTTTGCCGACTTAGGTGCCATCACTAGGCCTTATATCATGAAAGCATCTGTCAAAATAAAAATTGTTAGAATCTCATAAAACTTGTGGACGCCAAAAAACATTCATGGAAAAATCAATTTACGTAGGTATAAAAATACGCCCTAAAATAATTAAAATTATGACTCTGAATGATCTGAAATTAAGATTGCCTTGGGAGTTGCTTTTATTTTGAAACCGCTTAACATATACCTAAATTGTAATTGAATCGTTTATTTCAGGAACCAGTAAGCGCGAAATATGTTGTTTTAAGGAGAAAAAAAAAACTGCTGTGCAGCAATTTGGAAACTACGCAATTGAAACGGTGGTTTATTAGTGTCTAATTGAAATAGACCTAATCTGAATACTTTACATAAGAACTCAAAAAATAAAAAAGAAAGAACATAATCTTACATTTTATCTTCCATGTCAAGAAATAGACTTATACTGGTTTCTGAAATACAATTTAAAAAAATCCTTCTAACTTTCGGTAGTTTTGAAGGATTTTGTAATACATAGGAGACCGTTGATTAAGAGTAATATTTATTTTTTTCGATCGGATAACTGAAGTGATTGGTGAACGGGAGAATATATATCTTAAGGATAATAAAACTTGAAACTAGTTTCTTCTTATAATAGGCTCCAGATTATTGGATTGCAATATGTTTACTTCAAAGCAATAATTAGGATGCGGTAGAGAATTATTTTTTTAGAAAATGGAGCAAGGTCGACGTTTAGGACAACCAATTGGGAAATATTGAGGTATTCATTTAAAATAATGAATACTGTATCTAGCCTCTTTTAGCCCCCCCCCCCCTCCCCGAGTTGCTATAGTAGCACTGAAAACCGTAGATGTTTTTTCTTTCTTTTTCTTTAACTCATATTCCATTCCAACACTTGTTAACAGCTCGAGCTATGTTCAACTGATACCAGCTTCATATTCTTTTTCTTCGACAGCTGCCCATTATTAGAAATCTGAATATGAAACAATGTGTGATGTAAAATAATTTAAATTTCTGTACTTAATATGAAATATTTTACTTGTAATTTTTTAAAATATTTTTGTTTCATATATTTTATTCCACAATTGTGCTATTATATTGTTTAAATTTAATTTTTTGGAATTCCCCCCCCCCCCCCCCCCCCCCCGTTTTGAACAGCTATCGATATCCCCATTAAATCCGCCGGCGGCTTTTTTTTTTTTTAAGTGCTACTTCTTTTGATAGGATTTAGACAATTTATCTTTAAGTTTTTCGGAATTTACCTGAAACTCGGAAGAAACAATTCTATATTCCCAAAATCAAGATGACTTAGTTAAAGTCAATTCAGTAAAAAGTGAAAATCGATCAGAAAAGTTGAAAGTTTTAAACAAAAGAATAAATCGACAAACATGTCAAGAAATAGATTAAATCTGATACTGCCAGTTCTAATCATTAAGAAATTGTAAGTCCACATTTGGCCCGCCGTCCTTGTTGTAAACAATGCTACCCTTCTTGGAAATGCTTGACAGAGGACCGCACCTCTTTTAACTGTAAATTTAAATATGCTCACATTTGCAAAATAACTGCTTTTTATTTGCATTATAATAAAAATAATCTATAATTTTGTTTGATAAGTGTCACAAGTCTGAATATACGAAGAAAGTTTCATACGCTGTAATACATCGTACTTTAAACTCTAATCTTTATTGTTGCTCTCATTATAAAGTTGACTTTAAATTTTGTTCCTTTAAATTTTTACAAACATACGTACAATAAATAATAAAGAACTTAACATTCTGATTTGGTTCCTTCAATTTTACTAACATGTAAAAACAAAGAATCAGTGCTCCAAAATTTACTGGAAAATAAAAATAAAAAATAAATAAATAATGAAATAAATTACGTTTAATTTAGCACTAACAGAAATTTCTATATTCCGGTGATTCTTGAAATGATATTTTTCAACTACCCAAAAAAACCAATATTGAATTACAAGTTTAAAAAACCCAGACGTAAATGAATTGTATGATCCATCACATTTAAATCAAAACAAAATTTAGTTTATCTTGTTCCAATACATAGTTCTTGATTGTAACATAAAACCTGACAACGGGCACACAAAAATCAGCTTCAGGGGCCCAATATGGCACACAGACCGTAGGATAGGCTTTAGTGGCTAAGAACGCTCTAAAGCTCAAAAGCATTTTTGATTACAAATTACATCCTAAAACATAAAAATATGAATGAAAAAGGTACTTATAAACTTCCATTACCGGCATTCATGTCACTAAGTGAATCATTGCAACATCCTTCAGACTAGAGGCTTCTTTGAAATTCCAAGCGGAACACAACCACGAATTGCCATCTTGATAAAATGAGATCACCCATTCAATTCTGGTACCACTAAACTCATAGAAATAATATTGCATTAGTGATTGATTAATAGTACTCTGTACTGTGACAATCTAAAATTCTGAACTCTTTTCGTAGCCAATTGATTTAAAATTCCTTTAACCCACATCCTTAGATTATTCACTAATTGAAATATACTCCGCTTCCATCGTTGACAGTTGTACGCATTTTTGTTTGAATGTACCACCATATTATTCGTACCCTATCCAAAAACACTACAAGCCCCCCTCCCCCCCCATTGAAATCCGGTCGTCGTGATTCGAGGCGTAATCTGTATCAGAATGACAATGATTTATTCAATTTACAGACAAAATTTAGATTTCAGGGACGAACAAACCTTTCAGGTTGTCTCACAAATCTCCTCTTTTACATCCGCATATAGATACGCATTGCAAACATCTACATGGAAATGGACTCAATGTAGCTTATACACAAAAATTGAAAAGAAAGCCTCAATCAAAGGAAAGGAAATTACTGGAGAAAACACTTTCGAAAAGTACCCCCCCCCCCCCCCACCTGGTGGGTATTTAAAATTACCAGTCTGGTCTTGAAGCGCATTATTTCATTCTGCTCATTTGTTTTTAAATTAAAAAAAAACATCTGTACCCTTTTTTCTTTCTAAAACTTTCATTCAGTGGAACCAATACGTAAACGTTTCTTTCTCATATCACCTGAATTTCTTGAGCCATTCCGTTTTGCCAAATTTAAATCTCGGAAATGTTAGCTTCTAGCATACTTGAATTATCCCCCTCTATCTTCATAAAAATCCTATACTTGTCTTGAATTATCATAACAAGTGAAATTAAAATATTTTGTGTCATATTCAATGTTATTTTCAGAACAATAAACCTCGGCTTCACGATTCGGACTTTAGAACCGTCGTGTCAATAGAATAATACTTATCCCTGTATTCTTTATTTTGCCTTGGACTTGCTTTAACCCATTTAATTCTCAACATGCTATTTTATGATTTTCAGGATATTCTTCTGCTACTTCAGATTTACTCAGTAGTGAAATAAAACTGTGTTCCTCTGTTTCTCGTTCCTGAGGGGGGGGGGGTCGTCCAGAATTTATTTTCATCGAATTTAACATTCAGCGTTTCTGTCACTTCGCGATTTTTGAGATCCCAAATTCTGTAACCTTTTGGAGGACCCTAAGGAATTTTTTTCAAGCAGTTTGAGAGGTGTTTATAAGTGACTAAACGAATTTGGTATGCTTTAAAAAAATGTTTTTCATATACTTTTCCGCAACGCGAAATTTCAACTTACGCGAGGAGTCATGGAACGCATCCTTCGCGTAAGTCGGGAATCGACTGTATCTCTAAAATAATAATAACAAAGAAAGAAAGAATGAATCATCAAAATTCAAAGAACTGGGTGGATAGGTTTTCAAGAAGTTGTTTAGAATTTTATGCTATTTAACATTTATTTACACGGGATTGCTTTTTTAAAAACTAATCTAAAGTTTGTTACTTTTATTTTATTTTTAACCTCATTCTTGTAACTTTATCAAAATAAGTTTTTCGTTTATGTTTTCCCTTTATTTATCCTTGTTGATTTCTAGCTGCTTTTTTTTCATTGTGCTCTAATCTAATTTTATAGTCTGGACATAAACTGCAAAGTTTTGATAGTTTCGATAATTTTGTAACCTTCTCTATGGGAAAATCAGTGTGCTTTATTGAAAAAAAAAATAGCATTTATAATCAGTTGAGCATTAATTTGTCACTAAAATAATTTTAATTCACTTAAGGCATTAATTATGCAATTAGTTTATTATTTGGAAATTTAAAGCTTAAAATATAATTGTGTTTTCCCTTTTTTTTAGTTCCTATGTAGGCAATAAATACTTTCATTATCAATTTGCGCGAGAAAAGTAAAACACGCGAAATTTTCGCCATAGTAATACGAGTCTTTTCCCCCTTTCTCACTACTCAACATGGCCTCCACTCACTCACAGTGTACTTCTAACTGGACGATAGGAGTAGATAACACGGCATGTTCCCCCCTGTATTCCTACCTCCATGGCAAGAAATCCTTCCACTATGTATTGGCATTTATCGGTATTTAGGGATCGCCAAAAAAGTTTATTTTAGACAGTGGGCAAAGATGGCGATGGAGTGGCTCAGACTTTCAGATCTCTTTATTAGGAGGGAGGTGTTCGCCCCGTGACAAGCTTATCTTGATGTGCTTGACAGTTTGGGCCAGTTGGAACCTCACCGTTTTTTAAACGTTGCTTTTCGAATGTAGTAAAAA